>NW_026463940.1:300000-553147 GCF_027475565.1 Acinonyx jubatus
AATGGGATCAGTTTATTTGTCTTTCTGTTGCTTCATCGTTAGTGTATAAGAATGCAACTGATTTCTGTACACTGATTTTGTATCCTGCAACTTTGCTCAATTCGTATATCAGTTCTAGCAGACTTTTGGTGGAATCTATCGGATTTTCCAGGTATAATATCATGTCATCTGCAAAAAGCGAAAGCTTGACTTCATCTTTGCCAATTTTGATGCCTTTGATTTCCTTTTGTTGTCTGATTGCTGATGCTAGAACTTCCAGCACTATGTTAAACAACATCAGTGAGAAGTGGGAATCCCTGTCGTGTTCCTGATCTCAGGGAAAAAGCTCTCCCTTTTTCCCCATTGAGGATGATGTTAGCTGTGGGCTTTTCATAAATGGCTTTCATGATGTTTAAGTATGTTCCTTCTATCCTGACTTTCTCAAGAGTTTTTATTAAGAAGGAGTGCTGGATTTTGCCAAAGTCCTTTTGTGCATTGATTGACAGGATCATATGGTTCTTATCTTTTCTTTTATTAATGTGATGTATCACGTTGATTGATTTGTGAATGTTGACCCAGCCCTGCATCCCAGGAATGAATCCCACTTGATCATGGTGAATAATTCTTTTTATATGCTGTTGAATTTGATTTGCTAGTATCTTATTGAGAATTTTTGCATCCATATTCATCAGGGATATTGGCCTGGAGTTTTCTTTTTTTACTGGGTCTCTATCTGGTTTAGGAATCAAAGTAATACTGGCTTCATAGAATGAGTCGGTAGTTCTCCTTCCCTTTCTATTTCTTGGAATAGCTTGAGAAGGATAGGTATTATCTCTGCTGTAAACGTCTGGTAGAACTCCCCTGGGAAGCCATCTGGTCCTGGACTCTTATTGTTGGGAGATTTTTGATAACCGATTCAATTTCTTCGCTGGTTATGGGTCTGTTCAATCTTTCTATTTCCTCCTGATTGAGTTATGGAAGAGTGTGGGTGTGTAGGAATTTGTCCATTTCTTCCAGGTTGTCCAATTTGTTGGCATACAATTTTTCATAGTATTCCCTGATAATTGTTTGTATCTCTGAGGGATTGGTTGTCATAATTCCATTTTCATTCATGATTTTATCTACTTGGGTCATCTCCCTTTTCTTTTTGAGAAGCCTGGCTAGAGGTTTGTCAATTTTGTTTATTTTTTTCCAAAAAAAAAAAAAAAACAACTCTTCATTTCGTTGATCTGCTCTATAGTGTTTTTAGATTCTATATTGTTTATTTCTGCTCTGATCTTTATTATTTCTCTTCTTCTGCTGGGTTTATTCTGCCTTTGCTGTTCTGCTTCTATTTCCTTTAGGTGTGCTGTTAGATTTTGTATTTGGGATTTTTCTTGTTTCTTGAGATAGGCCTGGATTGCAATGTATTTTCCTCTCAGAACTGCCTTCGCTGCATCTCAAAGCGTTTGGATTGTTGTATTTTCATTTTCGTTTGTTTCCATATATTTTTTAATTTCTTCTCTAATTGCCTGGTTGATCCACTCATTCTTTAGTAGGGTGTTCTTTAACCTCCAAGCTTTTGGAGGCTTTCCAGACTTTTTCCTGTGGTTGATTTCAAGCTTCATAGCATTGTGGTCTGAAAGTATGCATGGTATTATTTCAATTCTTGTATACTTATGAAGAGCTGTTTTGTGACCCAGTATATGATCTATCTTGGAGAATGTTCCATGTGCAGTCGAGAAGAAAGTATGTTCTGTTGCTTTGGGATGCAGAGTTCTAAATCTATCTGTCAAGTCCATCTGATCCAATGTATCATTCAGGGCCCTTGTTTCTTTATTGACTGTGTGTCTAGATGATCTATCCATTCTGTAAGTGGAGTGTTAAAGTCCCCTGCAATTACCACATTCTTATCAACAAGGTTGCTTATGTTTGTGAGTAATTGTTTTATATATTTGAGGGCTCTGGTATTCGGTGCATAGACATTTATATTGTTAGCTCTTCCTGATGGATAGACCCTGTAATTATTATATAATGCCCTTCTTCCTCTCTTGTTACAGCCTTTAATTTAAAGTCTAGTTTGTCTGATATAAGTATGGCTACTCCAGCTTTCTTTTGGCTTCCAGTAGCATGATAAAGAGTTCTCCATCCCCTCACTCTCAATCTGAAGGTGTCCTCAGGTCTAAAATGAGTCTCTTGTAGACAGCAAATAGATGGGTCTTGTTTATCTATCCATTCTGATACCCTATGTCTTTTGGTTGGAGCATTGAATCCATTTACATTCAGTGTTATTATAGAAAGATACGGGTTTAGAGTCATTGTGATGTCTGTATGTTTTATGCTTGTAGCGATGTCTCTGGTACTTTGTCTCACAGGATCCCCGTTAAGATCTCTTGTAGGGCTTGTTTAGTGGTGACAAATTCCTTCAGTTTTTGTTTGTTTGGGAAGACCTTTATCTCTCCTTCTATTCTAAATGACAGGCTTGCTGGATAAAGGATTCCTGGCTGCATATTTTTTCCTGTTCAACACATTGAAGATCTCGTGCCAATTCTTTCTGGCCTGCCAAGTTTCAAAAGAGAGATCAGTCACGAGTCTTATAGGTCTCCCTTTATATGTGAGGGCACGTTTATCCCTTGCTGCTTTCAGAATTTTCTCTTTATCATTGTATTGTGCCAGTTTCACTATGATATGTCGTGCAGAGGATCAATTCAAGTTACATCTGAAGGGAGTTTTCTGTGCCTCTTGGATTTCAATGCCTTTTTCCTTCCCCAGTTCAGGGACGTTCTCAGCTATTATTTCTTCAAGTACCCCTTCAGCACCTTTCCCTCTCTCTTCTTCCTCTGGGATACCAATTATGCATATATTATTTCTTTTTAGTGTATCACTTAGTTCTCTAATTTTCCCCTCATACTCCTGGATTTTTTTATCTCTCTTTTTCTCAGCTTCCTCTTTTTCCATAACTTTATCTTCTAGTTCACCTATTCTCTCCTCTGCCTCTTCAATCTGAGCCGTCGTCATTTCCATTTTGTTTTGCATTTCGTTTAACGCGTTTTTCAGCTCCTTCTGACTGTTCTTTAGTCCCTTGATCTCTGTAGCAATAGATTCTCTGCTCTCCTCTATACTGTTTTCAAGCCCAGCGATTAATTTATGACTATTATTCTAAATTCAGTTTCTGTTATATTATTTAAATACTTTTTGATCAGTTCATTAGCTGTTGTTATTTCCTGGATATTCTTTTGAGGGGAATTCTTCCGTTTGGTCATTTTGGATAGTCCCTGGAGTGGTGCGGACCTGCAGGGCACTTCCCCTATGCTGTGGTGTATAACTGGAGTTGGTGGGCGGAGCCACAGTCAGACCTGATGTCTGCCCCCAGCCCACTGCTGGGGCCACAGTCAGACTGGTGTGTGTCTTCTCTTCCCCTCTCTTAGGGGCGGGATTCACTGTGGGGTGGCGTGGCCCGTTTGGGCTATTTGCACACTGACAGGCTTGCGGTGCTGGGGATCTGGCGTATTAGCTGGGGTGGGTAGGCAAGGTGCAAAGGGGCAGGAGGGGCAGGCTTAGCTCCCTTCTTCTTAGGTGATCCACTTAAGGAGGGGCCCTGTGGCAGCGGGAGGGAGTCAGACCCGCTGCCGGAGGTTTGGCTCCGCAGAAGCACAGCGTTGGGTGTTTGAGCGAAGCAAGCAATCTCCCTGGCAGGAACTGGTTCCCTTTGGGATTTTGGCTGGGTGATGGGCGAGGGAGATGGCGCTGGCTAGCGCCTTTGTTCCCCACCAATCTGAGCTCTGTCATCTGGGGCTCAGCAACTCTCCCTCCCTTTGTCCTCCAGCCTTTCCGCTTTCTGAGCAGAGCTGTTAACTTATGACCTCCCAGACGCTAAGTCGCGCTTGCTGTGGGAACACAGTCCCTCCGGCCCCTCTGCTTTTCCCAGACAGACTCAGGGGCTCTGCTTGGCCCACCGGCTGCCCCTCCACCCTGGCTCCCTCCCACCAGTTCGTGGAGTGCGCACAACCTCTCCGCCCTTCCTACCCTCTTCCGT
Source organism: Acinonyx jubatus (assembly GCF_027475565.1). Lineage (NCBI taxonomy): Eukaryota > Metazoa > Chordata > Mammalia > Carnivora > Felidae > Acinonyx > Acinonyx jubatus. The sequence goes on from NW_026463940.1 coordinate 303,995, forward strand.
GGGACTCTCGTCTGCGCTTGGCTCCAGAGACTCCATTCTGCTAGCCTTCTGGTGGTTTTCTGGGTTATTTAGGCAGGTGTAGGTTGAATCTAAGTGATCAGCAGGACGCGCGGTGAGCCCAGTGTCCTCCTACGCCGCCATCTCACTTCTCCGAGGAGGAGGCTTTAGTGCCTGTCAAGTGGGCAGACTGAAAGGAGAAATGGTGTGTTTAATGTCCCCCCTCCTTCAGTAAATCTTGAATTATGGGGTGCAATTACTCAGTCCTCTATGGCACACAATATTGATGTATATATACTGTCCTACAGACTCCTGATATTTAGCTCCCCCCAGGAAAGCCAGGCCCATTGGCCTTGATGGCATGTGAGGGCATCCACACCATTAACAAGACAATGCAGGGTCAAAGGGGCCATTGTTGCTAAAAGAGATTCAGTAAAGATTCTTCCAATAGTGACATCAAATGGATGTTGAGACTCTTCTACTATCTCTCCCTTTACACCTCGTAAGCTAAAGGGCACCACACTTATATTTGGAGGGGTTCCTGGGAAGCACTGTACCTTGGCTTCAGGGTCAATGAGAGAAATAAAGTGTTGTCTATGTCTATGTCCTACAGGGTAATTACAGAAGTATACAGACAGTTGTCACAGGAGGAAGGACATACTCCACAAACCTCCTGGTCCCTAGGCAGGGCCTTGGCATCTCTCCACCCACTGGGATCCCAGCTCCCCACTACCAGGGCTGTTATGACCAGAGAAGTGATGGCACCCACCCAAAGGGTAGGATCAGCATTCTCTCAAAGATTCCAAAGATTCTGATCAGTTTCTGACTTGTGTTCAGGCTGTCCTGAGATTAAGTGACTAGGGATCCCTCTTCTCAGAGCTGTGCATAAAGAGAAGTGTGGGCATCATCTCTAGAGCAAGAGAGCTGAGTTGAAGTGCCACCCCTTGAATGGGGCAGATAAGAGGCCCCCAAGCTCCATATGCTGCTGGACCCTCCTGTGGGCTCCTATATGGAGGTGGTGATTCCATCAACCTTTGCAGCAAAGAAGTCTTGGGCTTCTTGAAAATTCTCCTTTTCACATCTGACCATGGCATGCATGCTAATTCCTGCTACACTAAAGCTGGTATTTCCATGAATTGTATTGGCATAAGGCTTAAAATCAGAGTGGTCCTTCATGATTCTATTGTCCTTAGACTATGTTGTCAAGTGCCTCTCCTCCAGGTTGGAAATGGACAAGGGCTCATGGGCACATGACATAAGGCAAACAAAACAGCAACAACAACAAAACCCACAGGAAACAAAACCCACACCCATTGGATTGAATTGTCCCCATTGTATCTTAGAGTTGTATTGTGTCACCTGGGCTTGACCTCTCCCAGTGGGCCTGTGCTATCATGCCATAAAACTCCAAGTCCGGAGAATAAGAGTTTCTTTCTTTCACTTCTGTGGGCTCTTGGGCCCTGGAGAGCCTCTTCATCAAAGCCTTCCCTTTTTATTTGGTCTGTGTCTCCTGATCAGTGCCTTGGTGTGATTGTGATAGCCTTTTGATACAGTGAAAAGACTGGAAGCTCCGTAGGTTGTCTCTAAGTAAACAGGCCATTGATACCTTGAGCTTTTCAGTGATTTATGAATCTGGGGCACTTGGACCAATCCAGACAGCTGTAGTATGTCAAGCGCTTAAAGCAACAGCTTGGAGCCAATTGTGAAGACCCACTAGAGCCAATCAATGTCCTTGTCTCCCTCCCTTTGGATAAAGTATTCCAGGAAACCTTGCATTTTCATGATGGTGTAGTGCCTGTCACCATTTCTCTCTTTCACACTGGTCCGTGGATATGTTGGTGTAGTGGTCTTGACAGGGAGGACCTGGGATAGAAGTTAGCTCTTCCCAGACACGTGTGCTGAGGCCTCCCACACTGAGGTGTCCCCCACAACACCTGTCAAATAGGGAGCCATTGTCAGCAGCAGTGAGGAATACAGCCAGTAGGGGGAGGTTGCCTTGATCGTGTCCTCCGCCCAGGGAGACATGATGCTCCTGGTCGAGTTGCCTCTGTCACTAGGTAGGCATGGCTAAGCAAACACAGCACCAGGGTACTGGTTGCAACACAGTGGACCCAGCAGCTGGCGTCTTCTTCGACACTAATCTAGGGATATGGTCTTCGGTGTCCAGCAATATCTCACTTGGAGATGAGTAGGAAATACACACCTCTGGAACCCCAGGATGGTGCCTGATTGTTGGTCTCTGCAGGGAGTCTGACCTTTTATGGCACTGATAACTTAGGGTGGGGGTTTCTGGCAACACCTGGCATCAGCCCAAAGCAAAGCTACAGACGACCAGCAAGCTCCAGCTCCTTCCCAGAGCAGCTGAGATGTGGGGTGAGGAACGAGTGAGCCATTCTCAGTGCTAACACATTGTTGGAGGGCACCACCTAGGCCCCCAATCCCATCCTTGGGGACAAATGTGTTGGGGACCCCAGCTGTTGTACAGAATTAAGAACATGTAGACTGTATCCTGCTGAAGGAATAGGCAAGAGCCATTGTTCAGGGGGTGGACAGGCAGCTCCCTAGGCATCTGAGCTCTGGCTTTGGATACATGAGATGCATGGGGCCCTCCTGACTCAAGGTGGTGTTTCAGTGCACCCCCAACAAAGGAAATGGAGGCACAGGATTTATGACTCACAGGGCCCAGAATCAAGGGTACACAAGGACCTTGGGAATGGCAGGCCTCCTTCCCACATTCCCTGTGATCAGGACATAGAAAACAGGGTAGCAAGCACCCAATTACATAGGAGTGGATGGAGTTGAAGTCCCTAGCTTTTCACAGGCTCACCTCTGTGTGGTTATTCTAGAGGGCGCTCAGAAAACCAAAGGGGGAATCCTAGGCAGATCCTTATCTAAGGTTAAACTCACTGAAAAGTAGGCAAGAGAAAGAGAGCAGGGATTCACATTCATCGGGCTCCAACTGGATGCCAGAGTCATCCACAGGCACTTGTGCCTACCTTTCTGATTCATTTCATTGGGTGCTCCTTTCAGCCTCATGGTCTCAGTCTCCCACATTTGGAAATTTTGTCTCCAGGGAGGCACAGCTTGTGCTAGGTGGAACCTAATGCCAGTCCCCTTCCCTCACAGCCCACAGACACCCCAGTGTGGAACAGGCAGTGTGGGTGGGTGGTAGCCCTCCATTATCCTGAACCCACATTGGGACTGGGGGAAGACAGATTACCTGGAGAATGAGAAAATGTTCAGTTTCCAACGCACAGTTTTGGAGACAACTCATGAATTTGTCCCTGAAAGAGCTTGTGTGAACGTCTCTTAATTCTGGAAGCATATACCTCAGTTCAAGACCCAGATGCTGACTCAGGTCCTCTGCACATAATCTCGCACTAAGTTTGGGCTCTTGGAAGCTTAGATATATACGTAGAGGCCACAAGCATGCAGTTTTTAAGTTTTATTTCAGCGTTCTGGTCAGTGAGCCATGAGAGATGTGTGTCAGAGCCTGATGTGCCTGTGGACCCCTGTGTCTCCTGCAGACCCCCGAAACGTGGATGTCAGCTCTGCAGCCTCATTACTGTATTTTCACACATGTGCCAGTTGGATTGTCTATAGTTGTTCAGCAGTTAGGAGGCTAATTATGGATTGTCGTCAGCAACAATCAGTCCCTTAACTTTCTCGGGGTTGATAATTTGACATTTGTGGCGACACCACAAGGAATGCAGCTATTATGGCTTAAATGGGACCAAAAACCGCTCTGAGATATAACAGGGATTCATGAGTTTGCCTGACTGGCCGCATTCTTCTTGGAGGGGTCCACTGTCTGTGCTCCCACCAGTGCCTCGTCCAGTGCACCATGGAGGATCCCAGCTTATGTGGCAATGGCAGTTCCTGTTATTGTCGCACGACCCTCTGTGACTGCATTTCTCCGGGATACAGTCATAGTTCAGCTGAGCCACACTGCGACTGCAGTAGGTATCCTGACAGATGTTTCCAGGAGCACAGGACATACCAGTTTTCACATGACCAATATCGGTTGTGCTATGACATGAATCCAGCCACAAACACCAGAACCTTGAGATCTCAGATGGATGGAATCCAACATGCTCTTGCAGCTGAGGGAGATGTGTGACATTCCTACACTGCAGCCTTCCACACGGCACGTCTGTATGGGAACAGGTTCAGCGTTGAATTCCCGGGGTCTTCTGCAGTGTCCATGTCGGCTGCTTTTTTGATTTATGGTCTAGCAGACATCTTCACCTTTCCAGAATTTTTGCAAAGATTTCTTGGCAGTGCATAGTGCGGTCAGTGCAGTTCCCATGATAGCAGCAGCCCTCTTCAGTGCACGGGGTTCCAGCTTGCATATGGAAGTCATCAGGGCCCGACAAGGACACCCCACGGCAGGACTCTGGAAGATCACATATATTTTGGATTGGCCTGCCAAGTGTCCCAGCATCGAAATAGGTGCAGTTTGTATAGCATCTGCCTGTATTACATTTGTCCCCAGGGGTTAAAATACAATCACTCATACAGCATAGATTGCTATAGCACTGCTCTAAGGAGCTGCAGTCACAATGCTTGCCTGGGTCAGCTAAGTAGTTTCCGAAATGATTGTGGGTCAGGCTTTTATTTCAATGCACCATTTAGATGTTGAAGAGGCACTTGCCTAATCTGCCACTGATTATGTAGTGCGTATGAATGAAGGAACACTTACTGAAAGCTTCAGGTATACAAGGGAATTGGGTCCTAATGCAGTTGGACCTTTTCTGGCAAGCATATTCATCAGTGTCAACCCACAAACCAATATGTTTTGCAATATGATGTGTTGCTATGACAGACATGAGTAAATAATGTCTGCCTAAATAACCCATCATGATGGGGCTTTGCGGATGGCATATACTGAATACAACTGGATTGAAATTAACTTCATGGGATGCATTTCGAATCGCAACTAAGGATGAATGTGGTTTAAGAATTCGAAAACCCTTGGACTCATAGTATCGAAAAAAAAAGGACTCTGATGCAACACATATTTGCCCATGTTAGCTGGATCTCTCTCATTATAAATTATCATGAAACCAATAATAGTAACTTACATGAATCCCATGAAACAATGAGTCAATTAAGCTAACTAGCCTTATTAGGAATTGGGCACATTTTGACACGTGGTTGAACACACTGTATATTGTTTAGGGTCTGAGAGCAAAATTCTGTGATGGGATGACTGCAACTTACTAGAGATCCTGAGCACTGCACTGGTATTTGCTTGAGGAACAGGGGATTCCCTATCCTCCTTATATCCCAGGTTATAAGTAGGTCCCATTGCATTGGTGTCTGCCACTATCTGAGAAACAATGTGTTCAAATGTTGGGAATCGCTGATGTGTCTGATTTCATAGGCAAGGTCATCCAACTTCATGATACCTTCAAGGCCCTGATAGCACATGTCCATGGTGACCATGGAAAGAGGAATCTCCTCCAGGTAGCCGAGGTAGTAACAGTCTGGAGGCATGGAGGGGTAGTCCATCTGCAAGGCTCCCTGATCATCCTGAGTCATCATCAGCAGATGTCTGGACCTAAAGGGTTTCTTTGGCCACATGTGGATAACGTGTCTCTTGTCCCCAAAACACAGGCTACAGGACAGCCAGCCAGGCATCTGAATGCCCTTGCTGTTGTGCAGCTCCTTCTTTGTAATTACCACCTCAAGGAGATATAGCGCCATGAGGGACGACCTTGAGAACCCTGGACAGGAGCCAGCACTGCCCAGAGTGCAAACTGCAAGAGGGACACCCTCAAGGTGACCTGGCCTCTGCCACCCTCATGCCCCTGCTCCGGGACATCTGCCAGTGAGAGTGGATAAATGGAGGATCCTCAGCAAAATGAGGTGTAGGCCATCTGACAGAACAGAGGGCTGTACCGGGTGGCCAGCACCCTGCACCTGGGATCCACTGGTTAGGTAACAGTCCCAGGGAGTGGCATTGTGTGACCCTGCACAACAGTTCAGCTGGGGTGGATGTGGGAGAAGCAGGTGAGCCAGTTCAAGCGTGCTCACATGGACATAGTAAGGACTTGGACCCAGAGACATGGCTCTATTCAACACATTCCATCTTTCCTCCAGCTAGTGAATATGGGATATGAAATTTTAACACCCTGAACTTCTCTACCAATTCCATGTCCTGTGGTACTGCTGGGTCACTTTCTATGGATGACTACTTTTCCTCATTATGGAGACCAATGCTTCCTACTTCCTTGGGATGTGGAGGTGGACATTGCCAATTTTACCTTTATAGGTGATGAAAAAAATAGCTTTGTCATTTTTCATGTCTCATTCTGGTTAGATATTAGTTTTCAAGCCATTTGTTTATTTTGGTTTTTGCTTTGAAGCTTCCTCTGAGTTTACTGAGGAGAACATTTGCCAGTATTCCGTGTGATGCTTGGTGAACTACAAGGTTGTATTTTAGTATTTTTTATGCCATCTGGTGAGAACAGAAAGTACTGCTGACCATGTGTGAGCCCCAGGGGTTTTCCGCTCTAATCCCTTTTTGGGGTTCTTTCCTGGCCTCTGGCAGTCTCCTCCCATGCATGTGTGGTTCCCTCCTCAGCTGGAGATGCCAGGGAGTTGAGGTAACTTTGGCAGCTTGCACCATGGAGTCTGCACATGATCAAAAGATGTTATCAACCATGGAACTCCCTTGTTTGATTAAATATGCTCTACTCCTTAAAACACCCTGCGTCAGGGAGAAACCTCAGAGTTGGCTTTTGGACAGGAGTCTGCATTCTCACCAGTGGCTGGCCTTGTGCATAAAGCTCAAATTCGTTTCCTACCAAAACTAAAACTTAGAACGGTGACCCTTCCAGCAACAGGCAGCTGAATTTGGGTTTTGATAACAATAAAACAGAGAGTGGAGTGGCAGTTGCCAGGGGCTGGCAGCGAGGCGCAATGAGGGTTAGATATCAAGGGGTGTGATTTTCTGTTATGCAAGACGACTAATTTCTAGAGGTCTTCTCCACAACATTACACGTGTAGTTAACAATACTGTACTGTACGGTTAAATTTTAGATCCACGAGGGTGGATCTCAGTTTCAGTGAGATCTTACCACAATAAACGAATTTTGCTTCTCACACAAAATATGCATGGGCAGACACTCTGTACTGATATGTCAAAATAATTTTAAAGATTTGCATACTTTGGATCCTAACCATGGGGATCTGCCATATACAAATATCTTTTTCCATTCTGTAGGTTGCCTTTTAGTTTTGTTTATTGTTTCCTTCACTGTGCAGAAGCTTGCTATTTTGAGGTACTCCCAAGAGTTCACATATGTATGTATTTAATTTTCTTGTAATATTTTTAATTTAAATTCAAGTGTGTTAACCTACAGTGTAGTATTGATTTCAGGTGTAGAATTTAGTGATTCATCACGTACATATAACACCCAGTTCTCATCTCAACAAGTGCCCTCCTTAATGCCTATCTCCCTTTTAGCCCACCTTCCCCACTTCCCCTCGTTTGTTCTCTGTATTTAAGAGTCTCTTCCAGTTTCCTCTCTCTCCGTTTTTCTTTTATTTTATGTTTCCTTCCCCTATGTTGTGTTTCTTATATTCCACATATGAGTGAAATCATAGGATATTTGTCTTTTTATTGGTGACTTATTTCACGTAGGTTAGTATGTTGTTGTTCCACCCACATTGTTGTACATGGCAAGATTTCATTCTTTTTGATGGCTAATATTCCATTGTATATATTTACCACATCTTCTATATGCGTTCATCTCTTGATCGATATTTGGGCTCTTCCACAATTTCCTTATTGTTGATAGGGCTGCTATAAACATTGGGGTCCATGTGCCCCTTCGAATCAGCATTTTGGTATCCTTTGGATAAATTCCTAGTAAAGCAATTGCTCAATCACAGGATAGTTCTATTTTTAATTTTTTCGAGGAATGTCCACACTATTTTCCAGAATGGCTGCACAAGTTTGCATTCCTACCATGTTAATTTTAGCCATCATGACAGGCTTAGGGTGTTATCTCATTGTGGTTTTGATTTATGTTCCCTGACGAGTGAGTGACAATGAGCCTCATTACACGTGTCTTTTCGCCATCTGGAAGTCTTCTTTGAAAAATGTCTATTCATGTCTTCTGACCATTTCTTCACCAGATTTTTTGTTTTTTTGAGTGTCTAGTTTGATAAGTTCTTTATACATTTTGGATACTGAGCCTTTATCTTATATGCCATTTGCAAATATCTTCTCCTATTTTGTCAGTTGCCTTTTAGTTTTGTTGATTGTTTCCTTGCTGTGCATAAGCTTTTTATCTTGAGGTCCCAATAGTTCATTTTTGCTTTTGTTTCCCTTGCATCTGGGACATGTCCAGTAAGAAGTTGTTCTGACCGTGGTCAAAGAGTTTGGTGCCTGTGTTTTCCTCTAGGATTTTGATGGTTTCCTGTCTCACATTTAGGTCTTTCATCCATTTTGAATTTGTTTTTGTGTATATTGTAAGAAAGTGGTCCGGTTCCATTAGAGTTTCCTGTTGCTGTCCAGTTTTCCCAACACCATTTGTTGAAGGGACTGTCATTTTTCCATTTGATACTGTTTCCTGTTTGGTCGAAGATTAGTTGACCATTTATGGGTTTTCTACTCTGTTCCATTAATCTATGTGTCTCTTTTTGTGCCAGGAGCATACTGTCTTGATGACTACAGCATTGTAATATAGCTTGAAATCCAGAATTGTGATGCCTCCATTTCTTTTCTCTTCTAGGATCGCTTTGGGTGTTCAAGGTCTTTTGTGGTTCCATGATAATTTTAGAATTATTTGTTTTAGCTCTGTGAGGAATGCTTGTATTATTTGACAGGGATATTTGCATTGAATTATTTGCATTGAATGTCTAGATTGCTTTGGGTAGTATCAACATTTTAACAATGTTTTTTTGTTTTAATCCATGTGCATGGAATATTTTTCCATTTCTTTGTGTCTTCTTCAATTTCTTCCATAAATGTCCCAGGTTTTTCAGAGTAAAGCTCTTGTAACTCTTTAGTGAGGGTTGTTTCTAGGTATCTTATGGTTTCTGGTGTAATTGTAAATGGGATCGTTCATTGATGTCTCTTTCTCCTGCTTCATTACTGATGTATCAAAATGCACAAATTTCTGTATGTTGATTTTGTATGCTGCAGCTTTACTGGTTTATTGTATCAGTTCTAGTGGGGTTTTTTTTTGGTGGAGTTTTTCAGGTTTTCTGTATATAGTATAAAATTCAACTCCAAAACTGAATAATCCTATTAAAAAATGAGCAGAAGGCATGAATAGACTTTCCAAAATGCAACATACAGATGGTCAATAAACACATGAAAAGATGCTCAACATCAATTATAATCAGGGAAATATAAATCAAAACTACAAGGAAGTATCAACTAACTCCTGTCAGAATGGCTAAACTCAACTACACAAGAAACAACAGGTGTTGGTGAGGATACAGACAAAGGGGAACTCTTTTGCACTGCTCATGGAAATGGAAATTGGTGCAGCTTGTCTGAAAAACAGTATGGGTGTTCCTCAAAATGGTAAGAATATAACTACCTTATGATTGATCAATTGAACTACTAGGTATTTACCCAAAGGATACAAAAATACTAATTTAAAGGGAATTGCAACGCTATGTTTATAGCAGCCCTATCAAAAACAGCCCAGCTATGGAAACAGTCCAAGTAAGCATTGACTCATAAATGGATAAAGTATATGTGGCATATCTACACACACACACACACACACACACACACACACACACACTCATACTCGTACACTGGAATGTTTCTCATCCCTGAAAGGAATGACATTTGCTATTTGTAATGATATGGATGGAGCTAGAGAGTATTATGCTAACTGAAACAAGTGAGCGAAAGACAAATATATGATTTCATTCATATGTAGAATTTAAGAAACTTCAAATGGGAAATGGGACAAAGAAGAGAGAAGAGCTACACCAAGAAATAAACTTTTTTCAATGTTTTAAAATTTATGTTGAGATAGAATGGGGAGAGGAGCAGAGGAAGCGGGAAAGAGAATCTCAAGCAGTCTCTTTGCTGTCAGTGCAGAAACCAAAGTGGGGCTTGATCTCAGGAACCATGAAATCAAGACATGAATCCAAATCAAGAGTCTTAGGCTTAACCCATGGAACATATAAACCCAACAAAACAGATTCTTACCTATACAAAACAAACTTATGGTTACCAGAGGGAAGGTGGGAGGAGGTTTGGGGAAGTAGGTGATGGGGTTGCAGGGCCGCACTCATAATGAGCACTGGGTGTTGTATGGAAATGTTGAATCACTATATTTTACACCTGAAAGTAATACTACATTGAATGTTTACTATGTGGAATATGAATAAAATCTCAAATGATGTATTTACAGTGTCTGCAAATGGCCTTGTTGGCATACAGCCCATGAAGAAACATTTATTCCAGAAAATATACTGACAGAAGGAACAGCTAGACTTTTGAGCTAAGGTATGTGCCTTTCCTTCCCCACCCCAGCTCAACAAATGGAAATTTCAGTGCAAGGAGCTGGGACTATAGGCATGTGCCACTGAGCCTTGCTGCAATCTCCCCTCCAGACTGTTGTAGCCAATACACAGGGTTCCTGGTGACCAGCTCCTGTTAAGAAGACTCTTTCCCAGAGGGACAGAATGTCAGTGACACCAAGCTGTTTGCTGTTGACGCCAAGCCCCAGTAGGGGCCACTGAGATGTGGGACTCACTCATTGTATGCAGCCCCCTCCCAGGATGGAAGTTTGCCCTGGGCACAGTCCACTAGGGATGCTGGGAGCCTGGTCTCCCCAGACCTGACTTATATGGCAGGACTCTCATGCCACCAGGACAAGCAAGCCTAAAAGAAATGCAGCTTCCACTCACCCCTAAACTGAGCCCTTATTTTGTCCCCACCTGCAGCTGCAGAGTTTTGCCCAGGGCAGGGGGGAGCTGGAGCAATCCACTAAACCAAGGTGCAGATCTGTTCCGGTACAACTGACTTCATTTACAGATGAGGGTGAGGAAGGTCTGGGCCTCATGTTGTGGGAGAGTCAGGTGCAGGAGACAGATGGTTTCAGTGGAGGATTCCTAACCTACTCATCCTCACCTGCAGGAGAGAGCCAGAGCCAGGGACAGTGGAGGGAACAGCTGCTGTCAGAACACATATCATATTTTGGTCTTAGCAACTCTCCATTCAGAGGATCCCAAGGTGGTGGGGTTCAGTCTGTGGAGACTCCATACATCAGAGCATTGTTGAATGTAGGACAGCATTCAACATGCAGCAGAGGAACTTATCATGTGGGGGTGAGGCAGAAAGTGTTAAAGTCCAACCAAACACTGTCACCTCGGCTGTCACACCTAGGCTGGCTGTGTGAATGTCTCAGGCCACACAACCTCTGTAGTCTTTGAGACTACTTCCCTTCCCTCACATCATGTCTTTGAGGTTCTCCTAGTTTCAGTTCTGCATCAATAGTGTCACATTTCTGTGGAAAAGCATCCCATTGATGGATGTTTTGTACTTGGTTTATTCCTTTATATTTAGAAAGACTTTTGACTTATTCTTAGCTTCTAACACTAAGAAAGATGCTATAAATATTTACACACCATTTATTTTGTGAGCATGGGATTTCACTCTGGAGCAAATACTCTGGAGTGGTATTTCCAGGTTACATGTTAAGTCATCCATGTATAATGTCATAAGCAACAGCCAATGGATTTCTAGTGCTGGTGTTCGTTTTTCATTCCTACCTGCAGTGTTTGAGGCCCCACGTGTGCTGGATGCTCACCTGGATGGTGTTGCCAGTGTTCCCTTCATACCTGAGCCCTCAGGATGAGTGCATAGGGCATCTATTGCATTCTTGATTTGAATTTCCTTGACAGTCGATGGTGTGAAGAGTCTTCTCCAGTCCTTACCTAATGTGTCTACAACCTCTAGGATGGGATGTTTTACTACGCAAGGCTGTGCTTGTTTTATAGAGGTTTGTTTCCTTTCTTCCTATTGACTGTTGAGGGTTCTTAGCATATTCAGGATGCAAGTCCCTTGGTGGTTATGCAATTTGTGAATATTGTCTCTTCCTCTGTAACTTGTCTTACTGCTATTGATTGTCACGTGTGCAGAAAAAAATTATTTGATTTTCACAAAGCCCATTTATACTATTTCTTTTTATGGGCCTTTGGTTCTTAAGTATAATTTTGGTTTTCATAATGATTGAATGCTTGACTGATAACTTTTTTTAAAAATTTTTATTCTTGAGAGAGAGAGAGAGGGAGAGAGCGAGAGCAAGTGGGTGAGAGGCAGAGAGAGGGAGACACAATCTGAAGCAGGCTCTAGGCTCCAAGCTGTAAGCATAGAAACTGACACGGGGCTCAAACGCATGAACCGTGAGATCGTGAACTGAGCTGAAGTCAGATGCTTAACTGACTGAGCCACGAGGCACCCCACTAATTTCTTGATTTACAATGTATCCAAAATCTTTTTTTTTCTGGTTTCTCTCAATGCTGACTTGCTCCCTAATTGGTCTCTGGTGACTGTTGTTTGTTTTTAAGTTTATAGTGTGTAGTAACTCATTTTCATGGCATGGTTTTTTCATAATATATGGAAATTCTGTTCTCATGCTGAAATTGAACTCAAGTTTCACAAGAGATGCTGTGTGTGTCTTTTTGGCCAGATTGTTCATTAGATTTGATATATGTGCTCCGGGGTCAAAAAACACATTAACCTTTCCAGGTTTGGGGGTTTCTATATGTGTCAGGAGCCATTGAGCTCTGTGCACACAAGCAAGTTCGTGACACAATATTTTTCCTTCACAATTCTATGCGAAACGCTGACAATTCATTCTGTGCATTGTCATTGTGAGACACTTCATGAATAGAATACACTGAAACTGTTTCATCATTTCCTGAAATTATTTTTTGTTTTGCATGTTTGGGAGTATAAGATTTCTTCTTCCTTCCAAGGGGAGATCATATCTGCATTTGTGGAATTATTCCAGGCTTCTCATCTCCTAATGCTTTTGCAACGTGCTGTACAGTGTTTCACTAAGTGCATATTTAGGTTTATTTGTACTCTGCCACTTTGGGTGATAGGAGCCCATGAGGCAGGCTGCACAATATGGGTTTTTATTTGTCCCCATGTAAGTGATCTGTCATATGAACATTTATAGAACACATAGCCCCTCACTTTCATGCACCAGAAACAGGGGACATGCTTCTTTTCAAAGAGAAGGGAAAGGAATATAAGGGAGCGGAGCCAGCAAGGTTGCGGGAGGAAACCCGGAGCCTGGCAGGAATGGTCATCTCTCCACACTTTCCAGTTCTGCAGATGAGGGTCCCTGCTGTGGCCCAACCTGGGTTCTTGTGCAGGTGTCTGGACAAGCTGCCCATGGGGTGTCGGAACAGTGGAGTTGGGAAGGGCAGCTGTGGTTTGAATTCCAGCCCACCTGGAACCACTGTAAAAGTCATGAGTATGTTAATTAATGTCCACTAGCAGTTAGGGATAAAATGAGTAAATGCAAGAAGTTAGACTCACTACCTTAGATTCCGTGTTCACGACAATTTGTGACAATGTTTCTCCCTTCCTTTTTTTCCACTTTTCTAACTTTTTAAGTTTGTGTTTAAATTTTTATTAGATTACATACTGTGTGATATTAATTTCAGTAGTAGAATTTACTGATTCATCACCTACATTCACATCCAGTACGCATCAGAACACGTGGCCTACTTAATCCCCATCATCCATTAACGCATCCCCTACACCCCTGTCCTCCAGCAACCCCAAGTTTGTTCTCTAACCTTAGAGTCTTTTATATTTTTTCTTGCTCTTTTTTCCCTTTCCCCTATGTTCATCTGCTGTGTTTCTTAAATTCCCCATATAAGGAAATAATATCATGCTTGTCTTTCTTTGACTGCCTTATGTCACTTAGCATGATATCCTCTAACTGCATCAACATCTTTGCAAATGGCAAGATTTCATTCTTTTTTATGACTGAATAATATTCTAATCTATACATATAGCACATTCATCACTCGGTGGACTTTTGGTCTCTCTCCTCACTTTGGCTCTCATTGTTAATGCTGCTATAAACATTGGGGTGCATGTGCCTCCTCAAGTCAGAATTTTTGTATCCTTTGGGTGAATACCTAGTAGAACAATTGCTGGAGTGCAAGGTAGTTTCAGTTTTAAGTATTTAAACTGTTTTCTGGAATGACCACACACCTTTGCATTCCCACCAAGAGTATAAAAGAGTCCCCTTTTCTCCTCATCCTCATCAATATCTGTTGTTTCCTGAGTTGTTAATTTTAGCCATTCTGAGAGTTGTGAGGTCCTATCTCATTATAGTTTTGATTTGTATGTCCCTGATGTTGAGTGATGATGAGTATTTTTCATTAGCCATCTGGATGCTTTCTTTGGAAAAGTGTCTAGTCACGTCTTCTGCCCATCTTCACTGGGTTATTTGTATTTTGGGTGCTGAGTTTGATATGTTCTCTATAGATTTTGGATAGAAAGGCTTTATGAGATATGTCATTTGCAAATACCTTTTTCAATTCTGTAGGTTGCCTTTTAGTGTAGTTGATTGTTTCTTTAGTTGTGCATAAGCTTTTTATTTTGATGAGGCCCCAGTTGTTAACGTTTGCTCTTGTTTCCTTTGCCTTCTGAGACACGTCTAGTAAGAAGTTGCAATATCTGATATTAAAGAAGTTGCTGCCTGAGTTCTCCTCTAGGATTTTGATGGTCTCCTGTCTCACATTTATGTCTTTCACCCATTTTGAATTTATTTTTGTGTATCGTGTAAGAAAGTGGCTCGGTTTCATTCTTCTGCATGTTCTGGTCCAGTTTTCCCAACACCCTTCGTTGAGAAGACTGTCTTTTTTTTCCATTACATAGTCTTTCCTACTTCATCCAAGATGAGGTGACCGTACACGTGTGAGTGCATATCTGGGCTTACTATTCTGTTCTATTGATCTGTGTGTCGCTATTGTGCTTGTAGCATACTGTCTTGATCACTACTGCTTTGTAATATAGCATGAAGTCTGCAATCATAAAGTCTCCTGTTTCTTTGTGTAGCATAGCCATGTCAACAATACTTGCTTCTTCGATCCTTAACATTGACTGTGTTTCCATTTCTTTGTGTCATCCTCAGCTTCTTTCATCATGTTTGTATTTTTCAGAGTACAGATCTTTTAACCCTTTAGTTATCCTATTTTTTTGGTGCAATTTTAAAGGGAATGGATTTTTTGGATTTGTCTTTCTGTTTCTTCATTATTGCTATTTACAAATGCAATAGACTTTTGCATGTTGATTTTGTATCTTGTTACTTTGCTGAATTTGTGTATCAGTGCTTGCAATATTTTGGTGGCTTCTTGGGTTTTCTATATAGAGTGTCATGTCATTGTGAAGAGTGAACGTTTGACTTCTTTCTTGCCAATTTGAATGCCTTTATTTCTTTTTGTTGTCTGTGAGGATAAGACTTCCAGTGATATGTTAAGTAGAATGATGGGAGTGGGCATCCCTCTTGATTTCCTGACAGTAGAGGAAAAGGTTTTTTTTTCCCACTGGGGATATTAGCTGTGGGGTTTTCATATATGGTCTTTATGATGTTGAGGTATGTTTCCTCTATGCCTTGTTGAGGGTTTTTATTACAAAGTTTTCTGTACTTTGTCAAATGATTTTTTTTAATTTTTTTAATGTTTATTTATTTTTGAGACAGGGAGAGACAGCATGAATGGGGGAGGGTCAGAGAGAGAGGGAGACACAGAATCCGAAACAGGCTCCAGGCTCTGAGCTGTCAGCAAAGAGCCCGATGCGGGGCTCGAACTCATGGACCGCGAGATCATGACCTGAGCCTAAGTCGGACACTTAACCGACTGAGCCACCCAGGCCCCCCTCAAATGCTCTTTTTTTTACATATAATGGGAGGATCATATAGTTTTTATTCTTTATCTTATTGATGTGTTGTATGACACTGAGTCATTTGTGAATATTGAACCACCCTTACAGCCAAGGAATGAATCCCACCTGATCGTGGTAAATGATAATTTTAACATATTTTTTGATTCAATTGCAATTATTTTCTTGATAATTGTTGCATCTATGCTTATTGGGGCTTTTGGCTTTTAAGTCTCCTTTTTAGTGGGGTTTAATTTGATTTGGAACTATGGTCATACTGTTCTTATAGAATGAGTTTGTAAGTTTTCTTTCCATTTCTATTATTTGGAACAGTTTGAGAAGTCTAGAATCTTCTATGCTACTTAGATAGATTATGTACACTCTTCTTTAAATATCAGGTAGAATTCACCTGTGAAGCCATCAGGCCCTGGTCTTTTGTGTTTCAGTAGAGTTTTGATTACGGATCAATTGCTTTGTTCATTATCAGTCAGTTCAGGTTTTCTGTTTCTTCCTATTTCAGGTACTGTAGTTTACATTACTGTAGGAATTTATCCAGTTCTTCCAGATTGACCAGTTTGTTAACATATAAATTTCCAAAATATTCTCTTCTAATTGCATTTCTGTTCTATTAGTTGTGATCTCCCCTCTTTTTTTTTTTAAATTTTTTTTGAACGTTTATTTATTTTTGGGACAGAGAGAGACAGAGCATGAACGGGGGAGGGGCAGAGAGAGAGGGAGACACAGAATCGGAAACAGGCTCCAGGCTCCGAGCCATCAGCCCAGAGCCTGACGCAGGGCTGGAACTCACGGACCGCGAGATCGTGACCTGGCTGAAGTCGGACGCTTAACCAACTGCGCCACCCAGGCGCCCCATAATCTCCCCTCTTAAATGTGTGGTTATATTGACTTAGTCCTTTCTCTTTTGTTTTTGGTAAATCTGGCCTTGGGATTATCATTTTTATTTATGATTCCAAAAACCAACTTATATTTTCATTGATCTGTCTAATGTTTTGTTTCTTTCTTTATCATTTGTGTGCTTTACTGTTTTTTATTTACCTTCTCCTGCTGGCTTTAGGGCTTACTTGCTGCTCATTTTCTAGCTTCTTTAGTTGTGAAGTGGTTGTGTGTTTGGGATTTTTCTTCTTTCTTGAGTTTGGCCTGCATTGCTGTATATTTCCCTCTTCCAACCACTTTTGCTGCATCCAGATGGGGCACTGACATGTTTTCATTTTAAGTTGCATGTATGTATTTTTTATTGCTTCTTTAATTTCCTGAAAATCTCATTCATTTTTTACCATAATGTTCTTTAACCTTATGTATTAGTGGCGTTGCCAAAGTTTTTCTTGTGGTTGACTTCACGTTTCTTAGTGTTTGGTATGAAAATATGTATGTATGATCTCAGTCTTTTTGAACTTGTAGTGAGCTGACTTATGACATAGTATGTGATCTGTTGTGAAGAATGTTGCATGTGCAGCCAAAAAGAATGAGTATTCTGTTTCTTTAGGATGGAATGTTCTGAATATATCTGTTAAGTCCATTTGGTCCAGTGTGCCTTTTTGAGCCATTGTTTCCTTATTAATTTTGGCTTAGGTGATGTGTCCATTTCGGTCAGTGGTGTGTTAAAGTTCTTTATTATTATTCTTGTATTATTATCAACAAGTTTTTTATGTTTCTTATTTATTTATGTATATCAGTGCTTACACTTTTGATGTAGAAATATTTAAAGCTTTATATACTTTCGCTGTATAGACACCTTCATGATGATGTACTGAGTTCCTCATCTCTTGTAACAGACTTTGGTTTAAAATCTAGTTAGTGTGATATGAGTATGATACTACAACTTTCTTTTCACGTCCATTAGCCTGATAAATTGTTCTCCCTCCCCTCACTTTCCATCTACATTGCTTTGGGTTGAAAATGAGTCTATTGTATGTAGTTTATAGAAGGTCTTGCATTTTTTAAATCCATTCTGATATCCTATGTCTTTTGATTGGACCATTTTTTCCCTTTTACATTCACAGTGATTATTGAAAGATACAAACTTAGTGCCATTGTGTTACCTCTGAAGTCACTGTTTCTGGAGATTTTCTCTGCTTATTTCTAGTCTTTGTTTCTTTTAGTTTTCCTTTCCCACTCAAAGAATCCCCTTTAATATTTCTTGCAGGGCTGGTTTAGAGGCCATGAACTCCTTTGGTTTTTGCTTTTCTGGGAAATTCTATCTCTTCTCGTATCTGAATGACAGCCTTTCTGGAGAAAGTATTCTTGGCTGCATAATTTTCAACTGAGCATGTTGTGGACATCATGTCACTCCCTTCTTGCCTGAAGGTTTCTGTGGATACATCTGCCATAATCTTTCTCTTATCTTCCTTGTTTAGTTAATGACCTCTTTTGTCTTGGTGCTTATAGGGTTTTCCTTTTTCTGTGTATTTTGCCAATTTTACTATGATATGTCTCAGTGTTGGCCTGATTTTTTTTTAATTAATGGCGTTCTACGTGCCTCCTAGATGTGTATGTCTGTTTCCTTTCCCAGTTTTGGGAATTTCCCATGATAATTCACTCAGATAACTCTTCTTCCCTTGTTTTATCCCTCTCTTTCTTCTGAGACTCCTTTGAAAAGCATTTTATTAAACATTATGGAGTTGCTGAGATCCCTAAGTATATGTTTGTGATGCAATATTTCAATTTTCCTCTTCCTTTCTGCTTCATTTCCCCGATAATTTTATCTTCTGTGTCACTTACTCATTCATCTGCTTCTTTCCGCCTTGAGGTCATCATAAACAATCAGTTTCACATCTAGGTTACAACATTTAAAATTTCAGCATGACTAGGTTTTAGGTCTTTTCTATCTGCAGTAAGGGTTTCCTTCATGTCTCCTATGCTTTTCTCAAGCACAGCTAGTATCCTTATGATAGTTTTCAAAAATTCTATTTCCTTGTGAGAGTTTTTAGAAGTTCTGTTTGAGGCATATTAGTTATATGTGTTTTAATAATATCCCTGGCAATGACCTTTTATCATTTTTTTGAGGGGGGGGATGAATTCCTCGATCATGGTGTATGTCTATGTCTCCACTTTCTTATGTCTTTTAGAAAATCCTGTTATGTTTTCTCTTCTAGAGTAGTGTCTTTATTGAGAGGTGTACAATTACTGTTGAGGGCTTGACACTTTAGGAAGCATTTGTTGTACGTTCTGTGTGCACTGTGCTGTCTTATATTGGCTGTTCTGTCCCTCAGCTAAGTCCTCTGCAGAGTTTCTCCTTGTCTCCAGTGATGAGTGTTTAGACCTTGTCTACAATGTTGTGAATTTTAACTAGGTGAGTTTTTTTCAGCCTGTGAAGAGATGCTAATTCTTATTTCCCCTAAAAGTGAAGCTATGCCTCACTATATGGTCAGTAGATTTGGTGCCTGTGGGGGTATATGTGGTCTTTTGAGGGAGAGGCATGGTGCTGGTCTGGTTTCCAGGCACTCTTTCCCTAGTAAGGAAGCACCTGAGGAAGGCAAAGGGGTATAGCTTGGTGTCAGTGGCTCAGCTTCTACTGGAAGGTGCTGTGCTGCTCACTGAATTCTGTCCATGCTGACTGGGGAGAGGAAATATTGGCATCAGCTCCCTCTCTAGTCCCTGGAGTTTGAGTTCCCAGCCTCCCCTGTTCAGGAAGCCCTCACACAGAGAGAACAATCTGTACTCGTGGGTCCCAGGCTTCCATCAAAACACTGCATTCGCCTGTCTGTGTCCAAACCATTTGCCCACCTGGCGGCACAGGGCTCTTATGTTTTATCTCAGGAGCTCTAGCTGGGTTTGAAAACTCCAAATTGTATGAACTCAAGGTGACAGGGACCCTACTGATCCCCTGGGAGATGGTCTTGCTGTGTTTTGACTGGATCTGGTTATCCCAGAAGGGCAGTTGCATGAACACTAGGGTCTTGGAGTTCATGGTGAAGGACAACAAGAAGGCAGCATTCAGTTAGCTGCTCTCAGCACAGGCTCCTACGGTAATGACCATGGCAGTGCAATGGTACCCGTTAGCTCTCCTGCCCCATGAGAGGAAATGCACTCTTTACCAAATGCACCCCGAGAAGGGAACTGTCTCTCCCCAAGTCTCCCAGGGGATTCTCAGACCAAAAGGCCCCCTATGGGACTCTGCCCTCCTCCACAGAAGCTCAGCTATGCCCACCAGGCTCCATGCCAGTCATGGTATGGACTTCTAAATCTTCAGTCTTTGAGCTCCGCGTTTACAGAAATTTGACTTCTCATGATTACCTTTATGTGTCATCTTGACTGCATCATGGGTGCCCAGATTCCCCACTGTTTCTGTGGATGTCTGTGATGTGTTCCAGAAGAGACTGGCATTTCTATCCATAGTTTCTATCTGCCTGGACATCACCCATGTCATTAAGGTTCTGAATAAAACTGATGCAGAGGGAGGAGGAATTCCCTCAGTTTTACTTCCCATGTGTGTGTTTGAATTGGAACATTGGTCTCCTCTGGTCCTTGTTCTGAGAGTTACATCATCAGCTCTCCACGTTCTGATACTAGACACTAGTTCAGAATCAGAAGAGAATTACATCACACATTTTCCTGGGTCTCCAGCATGTGAGAGAGGAATGTGGGGCTTATCAATGTATTTAGTCATATAAACCAATGTGCTTTGGTTTCTGTTCCTCGGTAGAATCCTGACTAATACATGCAGATGAATTATCTCTTCTTTAGAGGAATTGAATAAAGCTGTAGCTCAATTAAAGTCCTGAGTAGCAAGTGCCAGGAGGAAAGTTGTCAGGTTGTTTGATTGGGACAAGTGCTGGGTGAAGATAATGGGGAGCTGTGGGATCCTGTGGTCCTGGCTGCACAGGGAGCGCATCTGGGAATCCTGTAATGGTTCAGCTGTTGTGCCTCAGGAAATCTGTAATTCAGTCATATTGAGGGACTGGAGTAGAGCAAGTGCAAACAACTGTGTCTTTGTGGATGTTAGTCTAGTTTCCCTATGACAACACAGTTGCTAATTCAGATAATTAATAGTTAAACAGAGAATCATATATCCAGGGAGGCTCCCTGGGGAAACTGCTGTGTGGAGAGGAAGCCCCAGACCCTGACAGGAAACCTGCCTGTAACCTCCATCTGCACCTGCTCCTGGGAACACAAACCAGAATTGTGCATAGTGTGCGCCCCCTGGTGGTGCTGATCCCCTCCTGCAGGGAGGTTTGTGTCTGGGCTCCCAGTGAAGTCCCCTCACCATGTCTCTAGCACAGTAATATGTGGCCGTGTCTTCAGTCTTCAGGTTGTTCATCTGCAGATAAAGCGTGTTCTTGGCGTTGTCTCTGGAGATGGTGAATCGGCCCTTCACGGAGTCTGTGTAGCTTGTGCTACTTCCATCAGTATAAATATATGCGACCCACTGCAGCCCCTTCCCTGGAGCCTGGCGGACCCAGCTCATTCCATAGCTACTGAAGGTGAATCCAGAGGCCACACAGGTGAGTCTCAGGGACCCCCCAGGCTTCACCAGGTCTCCCCCAGACTCCGCCAGCTGCACGTCACACTGGACACCTGCAGACACAAGACATGTTGGTCAGGAAACTGTCACACATCCACTGTTTCTCACTCATATCCATTCACATACTCAGTGTCTCTCATTCACCATGAATTACCTTTCAAAAGAGCAATGAGGAAAACCCAGTCAAGCACAAACTCCATGATAAGGTGTCTTTGTTCTGTGCTGATCACAGATGGGAACACCTGGGAGTCCTGGGGTTGGGGCTCCTCTCCCAGCTGTAGGGTCTGGGATGGGCTGGTTTTATCAGCACAGAGAGGGCCCAATTTGCACGTGCTCTGACATATATATCAAAGTCCAGACTTAGATTTGAATCTTTAAAAGTGAACGACAGCGTTAGGGACACACTTATATATTAGTTTATGTGGATGGTGCTGTAACAATATGAAGCATTCTAATATGTGAGCATAGTTATATTTGCAGGCACTTGTGCAATTTTACAGGTCTTTCATCAACAAAGGTCATTTTCACTCTACAAGTAGTTTTAATACTTTTGAAATTTAATCCCAAATACGTTATTCTGTGCCATTTTCAGTTGTATAATTTTTTTATTTGGTTTAAATGTATTTTCATGCTGGTTTGTGGAATCACAGGTGGCTTACTTTTTACTTATTTATTTTTGTTCATTTTGCATCCTGCACTTTTCCTCATTTTTAAAAAATTAGTTCTAATATTTTTGTGGTATATCTAGTGTTTTGTTTAAGATCATGTCATCTGCAAACTGGTCATTTTTCTTCCTTCTCATTGTTTTAAATGTCTTTTATTTCTTTTTATTGCCAAAGTTTGTATGTACTTCTTCCAGTTGTAGGAGAAGAATGCTTTTCCCTTCTTTTCTTCTGGGGTTTCACCTGGTGTAAGGATTCATTGACACAACACTGATCTAAAGGGGAGAATAAATTTCATTTTGCAAGTGTTTGGGCTTCCTAACAATATGACACACAGAGAATGAACAAAGCAGGTGGCACTTGTGACTTTCATACAACAAAACACTGGATTTGGCAAGAGTTAAGGCAAAGGTGTGGTTTGGGGGTATTTAATTTTTCAACAAGTAACTAAGTTTGTTTGCACAACCTTCTTGTCCCTGAGTTCCTTATTCTGGTGCTAAGGATGGTTCTCCCCTCCTGGCACAGGGAAGGGAGTTTCCCAAAGGAGATTTATATCCTGCTGTCAAGGGACAAAGAATGGTCATCAGTGTACTTGGACTATCTGTTTCTCATGTGACTTTCATCCAAATCAGCAATGTGACACGATTATATGGTTTGAGGCAGCATGTTTATTCTTCACATTATCATGTGGAATACTTATGTTGGGGGTGATCATCATTGCCTCGCTCTTGATGTGACAGGAATGGTTTTAGTATTTTACTGTTCAATATGCTTTCAGATGTGGGCTTTCATAGTAGCCATGATCATGTGGAGGTAATTTTCTCTTTTTTTTCTTCATTAACATATTTGTTTTTTTAATTTTTAAAAATTTATATGCAAATTAGTTAGCATATACTGCAACAATGATTTAAAGAGTAGATTCCTTAGTGCCCCTTACCCATTTAACCCATTCCTCCTCCCACAACCCCTCCAGTAACCCTCAACTTGTTCTCCATATTTATGAGTGTCTTCTGTTTTGTCTCCCTCCCTGGTTTTATATTATTTTTGTTTTCCTTCTCTTATGTTCATCTGTTTTGTCTCTTAAAGCCCTTATATGAATAAAGTCATATGATTTTTGTCTTTCTCTGACTGACTAATTTCACTTAGCATAATACCCTCCCGTTCCATCCAGATAGTTGCAAATGGCAAGATTTCATTCTTTTTGATTGCCGAGTCATACTCCATTGTATATATATACCACATCTTCTTTCTCCATGATGGATTATTTGGTTTTTTGACTGTTGAGTTTGATAAGTTCTTTATAGATTTTGAATACTAACCCTTTATCTGATATGTCATTTTCAAATATCTTGTCCCATTTGTCAGTTGCCTTTTAGTTTTTTTTTTATTGTTTTGTTGCTGTGTAGAACCTGTTTATCTTGATGATGTCCCAAGTTCATTTTTGCTATTGTTTCCCGTGCCTATGGGGACATGTCTAGTAAGAAGTTGCTCTGGCCAAGGTCAAAGAAGTTGGTGCTTGTGTTCTCCTCTAGGATTTTGATGGTTTCCCTTCTCACATTCAGGTCTTTCATCCATTTTGAATTTATTTTTGTGTATATTGTACAAAGTGGTCCAGTTTCATTAGAGTTTCATGTTGCTGTCCAGTATTCTCAACACCATTTGTTGAAGGGACTGTCATTTTTCCATTTGATACTTTTTCTGGCTTTGTCAAAGATTAGTTGACCATATAGTTATGGGTCAATTTCTGGGTTTTCCAATCTGTTATGTTAATCTCTGTGTCTATTTTTATGCAGGTAGTATACTGTCTTGCTGACTATAGCATTGTAATATAGCTTGAAATCCAGAATTATGATGCCTCCAGCTTTTTTTCTTTTTCATGATTGCTTTGTGGATTCAGGGTCTTTTGTTATTCCGTGATAATTTTATTTTTTAAATGTTTTTATTTACTTTTGAGACAAAAAGAGAGAGCATGAGCAGGGGAGGGGCAAAGAGAGAGGGAGACACAGAATCTGAAGCTGGCCCCAAGCTCTGAACTCAGCACAGAGCCCAATGTGGGACTCAAACTCACGGACTGTGAGATCATGACCTGAGCTGAAGCCAGATGCTTAACCAAATGAACCACCCAGGTGCCCCTACCATGAAGATTTTAGAATTATTGGTTCTAGTTCTGTGAGGAATACTGGCATTAGGGATATTTGCATTTAATTACTTGCATTGAATGTCTAGATTGCTTTGGGTAGTATCAACATTTTAACAGTGTTTTTTCTTTTAATCCAATAATTCAATATTTCAATAATTCAAATAATTTCAATATATTTCCGTTTCTTTGTGTCTTCTTCAATTTCTTCCATAAATGTCCCAGATTTTTCAGAGTGATGATCTTTTAACTCTTTAGTCAGGTTTATTTCTAGGTATCTTGTGGGTTTTGGTGTAATTGTACATGGGATTGATTCCTTGATTTCTCTTTCTCCTGCTTCATTTTTGTTGTATCGGAATGTAACAAATTTCTGTATGTTGATTTTGTATGCTGCAAATTTACTGGTTTACTCTATCAGTTCTAGTGGGTTTTCTTGGTGGAGTTTTTCAGGTTTTCTATATATAGTATAAAATTCAACTCCAGAACTGAATAATCCTATTAAAAAACTGGCAGAAAACATGAATAGGCATTTTTCCAAATGCAACATGCAGATGGTCAATAAACACATGAAAAGATGCTCAACATCACTCCTCATCAGGGAAATATAAATCAAAACTACAATGAAATATCAGCTCACACTGAACAGAATGGCTAAACTCAACAGCACAATAAACAACAGGTGGTGAGGATGCAGAGAAAGAAGATCCCTTTTGCACTGCTGGTGGGATGCAAACTGGTGCAGCCACTCTGGAAAACAGTATGGAGGTTCCTCAAAAAGCTAAAGGTATATCTACTTTATGATTGAGGAATTTCACTACTAGGTATTTACTCAAGGGACATATAAACACTAATTTAAGGGAATTGTACCTCTATGTTTATAGCAGGTCTATCAAAAACAGCCCAGCTATGAAGAGAGCCCACGTGTGATGTTTGATTGATGAATGGGTAAAAAATATGTGATATATCTACACACACACACACACACACACACACACACACTGGAATATTTCTCAGGCCCACAGGCATGACATTTTGTCATTTGTAATGACATAGTTGGAGCTAGAGAGAATTATGCTACCTGAAATAAGTCAGAGAACTTCTCTAAAGAAGACATCCAGATGGCCAACAGGCACATGAAAAGATGCTCAACATTGCTCCTCATCAGGGAAATACAAATCAAAACCACACTGAGATAGCACCTCATGCAGGTCAGAGTGGCTAAAATGAACAAATCAGGAGACTCTAGATGCTGGAGAGGATGTCGAGAAATGGGAACCCTCTTGCACTGTTGGTGGCAATGCAAACTGGGGCAGCCACTCTGGAAAACAGTGTCAGGTTCCTCAGAAACTTAAAAATAGGTCTACCCTATGACCCTGCAATAGCACTGCTAGGAATTTACCCAAGGGATACAGGAGTACTGATGCATAGGGGCACTTGTACCCCAATGTTTATAGCAGCACTCTCAACAATAGCCAAATTATGGAAAGAGCCTAAGTTTCCATCAACTGATGAATGGATAAAAAAGTTGTGGTTTATGTACACAATGGAATACTACTTGGCAATGAGAAAGAATGAAATATGGCTTTTTGTAGCAACGTGGATGGAACTGGAGAGTGTGATGCTAAGTCAAATAAGTCATACAGAGAAAGACAGATACCATTTGTTTTCACTCTTATGTGGATCCTGAGAAGCTTAACAGAAGACTATGTGGGAGGGTAAGGGGAAAAAAAGTTATGGAGAGGGAAGGAGGCAAACCATGAGAGATGCTAAAAAACTGAGAATAAACTGAGGGTTGATGGGGGGAGGGAAGGGAGGGAAATTGGGAGATGGACATTGAGGAGGGTACCTGTTGGGATGAGCACTGGGTGTTGTATGGAAACCAATTTGACGATAAATTTCATCTTAAACAAAGAAAAAAGATCACATAGGTGGTTACCAGAGGTAGGGGAGGGGATCGGATGAAGGTGGTCAAAGGGACAAACTCCAAGTTAGAAGATAAATAAGTCCTAGGAATGTAATGGACAACATGGTGACTACTGAACACTGCTTTGTGGTATGTGTGAAAGTTAATGAATTGAGTTAATCCTAAGTTTTTCCATCACAAGTGAAAGAAACATTATTTTCTCTTACTTTTCTGCTTAATCTACGGATGGTGGATATTAGCTAAACTCACTATGGTAATCATTTCACAATATATGTAAGTCACATCATCATACTGAACACCTGAAACTTACATAGTGCTGTGTGTTGAGTAAACCTCAATAAAACAGGTGGAGGGAAAGCTTAGTTTAATTCACTTCTCCTAAGGAGTTTTTCCAAAGTGCTATTGCTCACTAGATTTAATTTCTTACTCATCCACATTCCTCTGGACCCCATTGTACGTTACTGAGTCCCTTGTTTGTTGAATTAAGTAAAATAAAGTCAGCACAATCTTTGGAAAAAATGAAATATGTCAGAGAAAGAAAAATATGTGATTTCATTCATACGTAGAATTTAAGAAACAACAAACGAACAAAGGGAAAAATAAGAGGAAGAGTCAAACCAAGAAATAGATGATATTTTCAATGTTTATTATTTATTTTGAGAGAGAATGGGAGGAGGGGTAGAGGAAGAGAGAAGGAGAATCCCAAGCAGTTTCTGTGGTGTCAGTACAGGAACCAATGTGTGGCTTAATCTCAGTAACAGTGAGATTAATACATGAGCCCAAATCAAGAGTCGTGGCCTTAACCCATGGAACAAGTAAGCACACCAATCAGACTCTTAACTATAGAGAATAAACTGATGGTTACCGGAGGGAAGATGAATGGAGGGTTGGGGAAAGTAGGTGATGGGGATGAAGGGGTGTACTCATAATGAGCACTGGGTGTTGTATGGGAATGTTGAATCACCATATGTTATACATGAATCTAATATTGCATTGCATGTTAACTAACTTGAATTTGAATTTTAAAAATCAATATATTTAAAGTGTCTACAAATGGCCTTGTTGGCATACAGCCCATGAAGAAGCATTTATTCCAAAAAATATACTGACAGAGGGAACAGCTAGGGTTTTGAGTCAATGTATGTTCTTTTCCTTCCCCACCCCAGCTCAACAAATGGAAACTCCAGTGAAAGGAGCTGGGACTATAGGCGTGTGCCACTGAGCCTGGCTGCAACCTCCACTCCAGACTGTTGTAGCCAATACACAGCGTTCCCGGTGCCCAGCTCCTGTTAAGAGGACTCTTTCCCAGAGGGACAGAATGTCAGTGATCCCAAGCTGTTTTCTGTAGAGGCCAAGCCCCTGCAGGTGCCACCGAGATGTGGGACTCACTCATTGTATGCATCCCCACTCCCAGGATGGAAGCTTAGCCCTGGGCACAGTCCACTAGGGATGCTGGGAGCCTGGTCGCCCCAGACCTGACTTATATGGCAGGAGTCTCATGCCACCAGGACAAGCAAGCCTCAAAGAAATTCATCTGCCAACCACTCTTATACTGATCCCTCAGTTTGTCCCCACCTACAGCTGCAGAATTTACCCAGGGAAAGGGGGAGCTGGAGCAATCCACTAAACCAAGGGGCAAATCTGTTCCAGTAAAACTGACTTCATTTGTAGTTGAGTGTGAGGAAGGTCTGGGCCTCGTGTTGTGGGAGAGTCAGGTGCAGGAGACAGATGGATTCAGTGGAGGATTCCTAATCTACTCTTCCTCACCTGCAGGAGAGAGGCAGAGCCAGAGACAGTGGAGGGAACAGCTGCTGTCAGAACACATATCAGATTCTGGTCTCAGCAACTCTCCATTCAGAGGAGTCCGAGGTGGTGAGGTTCAGTCTGTGGAGACTCCATACATCAGAGCATTGTTGAACATAGGACAAAATTCAACATGCAGCAGAGGAACTTATCATGTGGGGGTGGGTCAGAAAGAGATAAAGTCCAACCAAACACTGTCACCTCGGCTGTCACACCTAGGCTGGCTGTGTGAATGTCTCAGGCCACACAACCTCTGTAGTCTTTGAGACTATTTCCCTTCCCTCACTTCATGTCTTTGAGATTCTCCTAGTTTCAGTTCTGCATCAATAGTGTCACATTTCTGTGGAAAAGCGTCCCATTGATGGATGTTTTATACTTGGTTTATTCCTTTATATTTAGAAAGACTTTTGACTTATTCTTAGCTTCTAACACTAAGAAAGATGCTATACATATTTACACACCTTTTATTTTGTGAGCATGGGATTTCATTCTGGAGCAAATACTCTGGAGTGGTATTTCCAGGTTACATGTTAAGTCATCCATGTATAATGTCATAAGCAACAGCCAATGGATTTCTAGTGCTGGTGTTCGTTTTTCATTCCTACCTGCAGTGTTTGAGGCTCCACGTGTGCTGGATGCTCACCTGGATGGTGTTGCCAGTGTTCCCTTCATACCTGAGCCATCGGGATGTGTGTATAGGGCACCTATTGCGTTCTTGATTTGAATTTCCCTGACAGTCGATGGTGTGAAGAGTCTTCTCCAGTCCGTACCTAATGTGTCTATAACCTCTAGGATGGGATGTTTACTACGCAAGGCTGTGCTTGTTTTATGGAGTGTTGTTTCCTTTCTTCCTATTTACTGTTGAGGGTTCTTAGAATATTCAGGATGCAGATCCTTGGTGGCTATGCAATTTGTGAATATGGTCTCTAACTCTGGAACTTATCTTAGTGCTATTGTCTCATTTGCAGAAAAAAAGTATCTGCTTTTCACAAAGTGTAATTATACCATTTCTTCTTATGGGTCTTGTGTTCTGAGCTTTAATTTTGGTTTTCTTGATGATTGATTGTGACTAATATCTATTTTGTAATGTTTATACTGGAGAGAGAGAGAGAGACAGAAGGTGAGTGGTGGAAAGGCAGGGAGAGAGGTAGACACAGAATTTGAAGCAGTCTCCAGGCTCTGAGCTGTCAGCAGAGAGCCTGACAGGATGCTCAAACTCATGAACCGTGACATCACGACTTGAGCTGAGTAGATACTTACAGCGACTGAATCACCCAGGCACCCGACTTATTTCTTGATTTACAATGTAAATAAAAGTCTTGTTTTTTTTTTCTGGTTTCTCTCAATGTTGACTTGTTCCCTAATTGGTCTCTGGTGACTTAGTGTTTTGTTGTTTGTTGTTAAGTTTATGGACTCCAGTAACTCATTTTCATGGCATGGTTTTTTGATAAATATATGGACAATTCTGTTGTCATGCTGTAATTGAACTTCAAATTTCATAAGAGATTCTGTGTGTGTGTCTCTTTGGACAGATTGCTCATCATATTGATAGATGTGCTCCTGGGGTCAAAAAACGCGTTTTCCTTTTCAGGTGTTGGGCTTTCTCTATGTGTCAGGAGCCATTGAGCTCTGTGCACACAACTGAGTTTTTGACACAGGATTTTCCCTTCACAATTCTATGTAAAACCCTGATAATTCATATTGTGCATTGTCATTGTCAGACACTTCATGAATAGAACACACTGCAACTGTTTTATCATTTCCTGAAACTATTTCCTAAAATTATTTTACTCTTGCATGTTTGGGAGTATGATTTTTCTTCCTCCTTCAAAGGGGAGCTCATATCTGCATTTGTGGAATTCTTCCAGCCTTCCCATCCCCTAATGCTTTTCCAACATGCTGTACAGTGTTTCACTAAATGCATATTTAGATATTTGTACTCTGCCACATTGGGTGATAGGAGCCTGTGAGACAGGCTGAACCATATTGGTGGGTTTTTTTCCTTGGTTCCCATGTAAGTGATCTGTCATATTGAATGTTTATAGAAAAGATAGCCCCTCACTTTCATGCACCACTAACGGGACATGGTCCTTTGTTAAAGAGAAGGGAAAGGAAGACAAGGGAGCTGAGACACAAGGTGGGGGAAAGAAACCCATAGGCTGGCAGGAAGGGTCATCTCTCTAGAGTTTCCAGTGCTGCAGATGTGGGTCCCTGCTGAGGCCCAACTTGGGTTCTTGTGCAGGTGTCTGGACAAGCAGCCCATGAGATATGGGCACAGAGAAGTTGGGAAGGGCAGCTGTGGTTTGAATCCCAGCCCATCTGGCACTGCTGTGAAAATTCATGCATATGTTAATTAATGTCCACTACCAGTTTGGGATAAAATGGATAAATTCAGGAAGTTGGACTCACTACCTTAGATTCCATGTTCATGACAATTTGTGACAACATTTCTCCATTCTTTTTTTTTTTTTTACTTCTTTAATTTTTAAATTTGTGTTTAAATTTTGGTTAGCATATTGTGTGATATTAATTTCATTAGCAGAATTTACTGATTCATCACTTACATTAACACCCAGTACCCATCACAACGCGTGGCCTCCTTAATCCCCCGCACCCATTATCCCATCCCCCACACACCTGGCCTTTAGCAACCCTTAGTTTGTTCTCTAACCTTACAGTCTTTTATGTCTTTCTTGTTCTTTTTATCCTTCCCCTGTGTTCATTTGTTGTGTTTCTTAAATTCCCCATATGAGGAAATAATATGATGTTTGTCTTTCTTTGACTGACTTACTTCACTTTGCATTATACCCTCTAGCTGCATCAACATCTTTGCAAATGGCAAGATTTCATTCTTATTTCTGACTGAGTAATATTCTAGTCTATACATATAGCACATTCATCACTCGGTAGACTTTTGGTCTCTTTCCTCATTTTGGCTCTCATTGGTAATGGTGATGTAAACATTGGGGTGCATGTGCCTCCTCAATCAGAATTTTTGTATCCTTTGGGTGAATACCTCATAGAGCAATTGCTGGAGTGTAAGGTAGTTTCATTTTTAAGTTTTTGAACTGTTTTCTGGAATGGTCACACTATGCATTTCCACCAAAAGTATACAAGTGTTTTATTTTTTCCTCAGCCTCATCAATATGTCTTGTTTCCTAGTTGTTAGTTTTAGACTTTCTGACAGTTTGAGGTTGTTTCTCATCATAGTTTTGATTTGTATTTCCCTGATAATGAGTGATGTTGAGCATCTTTTTGTGTGTTGGTTAGCCATCTGGATGCTTTGTTTGGAAAAGTATCTCCTCATATCTTCTGCCCGTTTCTTCCCTGGATTGGTTGTATTTTGCGTGTTGAGTTTGATACGTTCTTTATAGATTTTGGACAGTAAGCCTTTATGAGATTTGTCATTTGCAAATACCTTTTTCAATTCTGTAGGTTGCCTTTTAGTATAGTTGATTGTTTCTTTAGCGCAGAAGCCTTTTATTTTGATGAGGCCCCAGTTGGTAATGTTTGCTTTTGTTTCCTTTGCCTTCTGAGATGCGTCTAGTAAGAAGTGGTGATGTCCAGTGTCAAAGAAGTTTCTGCCTGGGTTCTCCTATAGGATTTTGATGGTCTCTTGTCTCACATTTAGGTTTTTCACCCATTTTGAATTTATTTTTGTGTATGGGGTAAGAAAGTCACTCAGTTTCACTCTTCTGCATCTTCTGGTCCAGTGTGCCCAACACCATTTGTTGACAAAATTGTCCTTATTCCATTACATACTCTTTCCTGTTTCAGCCAAGATGAGGTGACTCATTTGTGAGTCCATATCTGGGTTAACCTTTCTGTTCTATTGACATGTGTGTCTCTTTTGTGCTTGTAGCATACTGTCTTGATGACTACAGCTTTTTAATATAGCATAAAATCTGCAATCACGAAATCTCCTGTTTCTTTGTGTAGCATAGACATGTCAACAATACTTGCTCCTGCAGTCCTTAACATTGTCTGTGTTTCCATTCCTCTCTGTCATCCTCAGTTTCTTTCATCATGTTTTATAATTTTCAGAGTATAGATCTTTTAACTCTTTAGGTATCCTATTATTTTTCATACAATATTAAACGGGATGGATTTTTTTTTTATTTGCTTTCGGTTTCTTCATTATTGCTGTACAGAAATGCAATAGAATTCTGTATGTTGATTTTGTATCTAGTAACTTTGCTGAATTGGTGTATAAGTTCTTGCAATGTTTTGGTGGAGTCTTGGGTTTTCTATGTAGAGTGTCATGTCATCTGTGAAGAGTGGAAGTTTGACTTCTTCCTTTCCAATTTGAATGCCCTTGTTTCTTTTTGTTGTCTGTTTGTGTGGATAAAGCATCCAGGAATATGTTAAGTAGAATTATGAGAGTGAGCATTCCTCTTGTGTTCCTGACAATAAAGGAAATTTGTTTTCCCAGTGAGGATATTAGCTGTGGGGTTTTCATATATGGACTTTATGGTGTCAAGGTATGTTTCCTCTATCCCCTGTTGAGGGTTTTTATCAAGAAAGGATGTTTTACTTTGTCAAATGTTATTATTAGTTTTTGCTTCAGTTGAGAGGGTCATATAGTTGTTATCCTTTCTATTATTACTGTGATGTATTATAGTGATTTATTTGTGGATATTGAACCACCCTTACAGCCAAGGAGTAAATCCCACCCGGTCATGGTAAATGATACTTTTAATGTATTGTTGGATTCTATTGGAAAGTATTTTCCTGAGAAAAGTTGCATACATGCTCATTAGGGCTAGTGACTTGTCTCATTTTTAGTGGGGTTTAATTTGGTTTGGAACCATGGTCATACTGGCCTTATAGAATGAGTTTGGAAGTTTCTTACCATTTCTATTATTTGGAACAGTTTGAGAAGACTAGAATATTCTATTCTACTTAAATAGAATATTTACCCTCTTCTTTAAATATCTGGTAGAATTCACCTGTGAAGCCATGTGGCCCTTGACTTTTGTGTGTCAGTAGGTTTTTGATTACTGATTCAATGTATTTGCTCCTTTCAGTCTGTTCAGGTTTTCTGTATCTTCACATTTCAGATTAGTTAGTTTATATCATTCTAGGAATTTATCCATGTCTTTCAGATTGACCAATTTGTTGGCATACAAATTCCAATTTTTTTTTTGTAATTGTATTTCTCTGGTGTTAGTTGTGATCTCTCCTCTCAAATTTGTGATTATATTTATTTAGTCCTGGAGGAAGATGGCAGTGTAGGAGGATGCTGTGCTCACCGCGTCCTGCTGATCACTTAGATTCCACAGACATTTGCCTAATTTACCCAGAACGACTGTCAGAAGACTAGTAGAATGGATTCCCTTGAGCCAAGCATAGATGAGAGGCCCATGGAAGAGGGTAGGACGGGCGGAGAGGCAGTGCACACTACACGTACTGGCTGGAGGGAGCCAGGGCGTTGGAGGGGCAGCCAGCCCACCCAGCGAAGCAAATCCCCTGAATCTGGTTTGCAAAAGCAGAGCAGCTGGATGGAGTGTGTTCTGACAGCCAGCAGGACTTAACATATGGAATGTTATAGGTCAACAGCTCTGCTCGGAGAGTGGGAGAACTAAAGGACAATGGGAGGGAGAGTTGTTGAGCCCTGGAGGACAGAGCTCAGCTTGGCAGGGAACAAAAGTGCTGGGAAGCACTGTGTCCCTTGCCCATCCCCCAGCCAAAATTCCAAAGAAAACCAGTTCCCTGCATGAACTTGCTTGCACCGTGCAAACACCCAATGCTATGTTCTGCAGATCCATCCCTCCAATGGGTCTGCCTCCCTCCCGGTGCCACAGGGCCCCTCCCAAAGTGGACAACCGAAAGCAAAGCGAGCTCAACCTACCCTCCCGCCCCTGTGCACCTTGCAGATCCACCCTAGCGTATACATCAGATCCCATCTAAGATGCACCACAAGCCTGGCAGTGTGCAAGTAGACCAGAGGGAGGCCTTACCACTCCACAGTGAGTCCTGCCCCTGGGAGAGGGGAAGATAAGGTACAAATCAGTCTGACTGTGGCCCCGCCCACCAATGCAAGTTACTCAAGACAGCACATGGGAAGAGCCCTACAGTTCCGCGCCACTCCAGGGACTATCCAAAATGATGAAACGGAAGAATTCTCCTCAAAAGAAACTCCAGGAAGTAGCGACAGCTAACCAACTGATCAAAAATGATTTAAGCAATATAGCAGAAAATGAATTTAAAATAATAGTGGTAAAATTAATCGCTGGGCTTGACAAAAGTATAGAGGGCAGCAGAGAATCTATTACTACAGAGATCAAGGGACTAAGAAACAGGAGTAGCTAAAAAATGCTATAAATGAGCTGCAAAACAAAATGGAGGTGACCACAGCTCGGATTGAAAGGGAAAAAGAGAGAATAGGTGAATTAGAAGATAAAATTATGGAAAAAGAAGAAGCTGAGAAAAAGAGATAAAAAAAAATCCAGGAATATGAGGGGATACTTAGGGGACTAAGAGACATAATTAAACAAAACAATATATGCATAATTGGGATTCCAGAGGAGGAAGAGAAAGGGAAAGGTGTTGAAGGTGTACTTGAAGGAATCATAGCTGAGAACTTCCCTGAACTGAGGAAGGTGAAAGACATTATAATCCAAGAGGCACAGAGAACTCCTTTCAGACGTAACTTGAATCGATCTTCTGCACGACATATCATAGTCAAACTGGCAAAATATAAGGATAAAGAGATAATTCTGAAAGCAACTAGGGATAAACATGCTCTAACATATAAAGGGAGACTGATAAGACTCATGGCGGATCTGTCTACTGAAAGTTGGCAGGCCAGAAAGGAATGACAGGAAATCTTCAATGTAATGAACAGAAGAAAAATGCATCCGAAATCCTTAATCCAGCAAGTCTGTCATTTAGGATAGAAGGAGAGAAAAAGGTCTTCCCAAATAAACAAAAACTGAAGGAATTTATCACCACTAAACCAGCCCTACAAGAGATCTTAGGGGGGATCCTGTGAGACAAAGTACCAGAGACATCACTACAAGCATGAAACCTACAGATATCACAATGACTCTAAAACCATATCTTTCTATAATAACACTGAATGTAAATGGAATAAATGCTCCAACCATAAGACATAGGGTATCAGAATGGATAAAAAAACAATAACCATCTATTTGCTCTCTACAAGAGACTTATTTTATACCTGATGATACCTTCAGTTTGAAAGTGAGGGGATCAAGAACTATCATGCCACTGGAAGTCAAAAGAAAGCTGGAGTAGCCATACTTATATCAGACAAACTAGACTTTAAATTAAAGGCTGTAAGAAGAGATGAAGAAGGGCATTATATAATAATTACAGGGTGTATCCATCAGGAAGAGCTAACAATTATAAACGTCTATGTGCCGAATATGGGAGCCCCCAACAATATAAAACAATTACTCGCAAACATTAGCAAACTTATTGATAAGAATGTGGTAATTGCAGGGGACTTTAATACTCCACTTGCAACTGTGGACAGATCATCTAGACACAGGATAAATAAAGAAACAAGGGCCCTGAATGATACACTGGATCAGATGGACTTGACATATATATTTAGAACTCTGCATCCCAAAGCAACAGAATATACTTTCTTCTTGAGTGCACATGGAACGTTCTCCAAGATAGATCACATACTAGGTCACAAAACAGCCCTTCATAAGTATACAAGAATTGAGATCATACCATGCATATTTTCAGACCACAATGCAATGAAACTTGAAATCAACCACAAGAAAAAGTCTGGAAAACCTCCAAAAGCATGGAGGTTAAAGAACACCCTACTAAAGAATGAATGGGTCAACCAGGC
Organism: Acinonyx jubatus; assembly: GCF_027475565.1. Classification (NCBI taxonomy): domain Eukaryota; kingdom Metazoa; phylum Chordata; class Mammalia; order Carnivora; family Felidae; genus Acinonyx; species Acinonyx jubatus. The sequence goes on from NW_026463940.1 coordinate 339,726, forward strand.
AATTAGAGAGAAATTTGAAAATACATGGAAACAAGTGAAAATGAAAATACAATAATCCAAACTCTTTGGTATGGAGTGAAGGCAGTTCTGAGAGGAAAATACATTGCAATCCAGGCCTATCTCCCAAAACAAGAAAAATCCCAAATACAAAATATAACAGCACACCTGAAGGAAATAGAAGCAGAACAGCAAAGACACCCCAAACCCAGCAGAAGAAGAGAAATAATAAATATCAGAACAGAAATAAACAATATAGAATCTAAAACAAACTCTAGAGCATATCAATGAAACCAAGAGTTGTTTTTTGAAAAAATAAACAAAATTCATAAACCTCTAGCCAGGCTTCTCAAAAAGATAGGGAGATGACCCAAATAGATAAAATCATGAATGAAAATGGAATTATTATAACAAATCCCTCAGAAATACAAGCAATTATCAAGGAATACTATGAAAAATTATATGCCAACAAACTGGACAACCTGGAAGAAATAGACAAAGTCCTAAACACCCACACACTTCCAAAACTCAAACAGGAAGAATGAGAAAGCTTGAACAGACCCATAACCATCGAAGAAATTAAATCATTTATCAAAAATCTCCCAACTAATAAGAGTCCAGGACCAGATGGCTTCCTAGGGGTCTTCTACCAGACATTTAAACCAGATATAATACCTATCCTTCTAAAGCTATTCCAAAAATAGAAAGGGAAGGAAAACTTCCAGAATCGTTCTATGAAGTCAGCATTACTTTGATTCCTAAACCAGACAGAGACCCAGTAAAAAAAGAGAACTACAGGCCAATATCCCTGATGAATATGGATGCAAAAATTCTCAATAAGATACTAGCAAATTGAATTAAACAGCATATAAAAAGAATTATACACCATGATCAAGTGGGATTCATTCCTGGAATGCAGGGCTGTTTCAATGTTCGCAAATAAATCAATATGATACATCACATTAATAAAAGATAAGAACCATATGATCCTGTCAATCGATGCAGAAAAAGAATTTGACAAAATTCAGCATCCTTTCTTAATAAAATGTGTCGAGAAAGTCGGGATAGAAGGAACATACTTAAGCATCATAAAAGCCATTTATGAAAATCCCACAGGTAATATCATCCTCAATGGGGAAAAATTGAGAGCTTTCTCCCTGAGATCAGGAACATGACAGGGATGTCCACTCGCGCCACTGTTGTTTAACCTAGTGTTGGAAGTTCTAGCATCAGCAATCAGACAACAAAAGGAAATCAAAGGCATCAAAATTGGCAAAGATGAAGTTAAGCTTTCACTTTTTGCAGATGACATGATATTATACATGGAAAACCCAATGGACTCCACCAAAAGTCTGCTAGAACTGATACACGAATTCAGTAAAGTTGCAGGATACAAAATCAATGTACAGAAATCAGTTGCATTCTCATACACTAATAATGAAGCAACAGAAAGACAAATAAAGAAACTGATCCCATTCACAATTGCACCAGGAAGAATAAAATACCTAGGAATAAATCTAACCAAAGATTTAAAAGATATGTATGCTGAAAACTATAGAAAGCTTATGAAGGTAATTGAAGAAGATATAAAGAAATGGAAAGACATTCCGTGCTCATGGATTGGAAGAATAAATATTGTTAAAATGTCAATACTACCCAAAGCTATCTACACATTCAATGCAATCCCAATCAAAATTGCATAAGCATTCTTCTCGAAGCTAGAATAAGCAATCCTAAAATTCATATTGAAGCAAAAAAGGCCCCGAATAGCCAAAGCAATTTTGAAGAAGAAGACCAAAGCAGGAGGCATCACAATCCCAGACTTTAGCCTCTATTACAATGCTGTAATCATCAAGACAGCATGGTATTGGCACAAAAACAGACAGATAGACCAATGGAATAGAATATAAACCCCAGAACTAGACCCACAAAAGTATTGCCAACTAATCTTTGACAAAGCAGTAAAGAATATCCAATGGAAATAAGACAGTCTCTTTAACAAATGGTGCTGGGAGAACTAGACAGCAACATGCAGAAGAATGAAACTAAACCACTTTCTTACACCATTCACAAAAATAAGCTCAAAGTGGATAAAGGACCTGAATATGAGACAGGAAACCATCAAAACCCTAGAGTAGAAATCAGGAAAAGACTTCTCTGACCTCAGCCGCAGCAATTTCTTACTTGACACATCCCCAAAGGCAAGGGAATTAAAAGCAAAAATGAACTATTCGGACCTCATGAAGATAAAAAGCTTCTGCACTGCAAAGGAAACAACCAACAAAACTAAAAGGCAACCAACGGAATGGGAAAAGATATTTGCAAATGACATATCGGACAAAGGGCTAGTATCCAAAATCTATAAAGAGTTCACCAAACTCCACACCCAAAGAATGAATAATCCAGTGAAGAAATGGGCAGAAAACATGAGTAGACACTTCTCTAAAGAAGACATCCAGATGGCCAACAGGCACATGAAAAGATGCTCAACGTCACTCCTCATCAGGGAAATACAAATCAAAACCACACTCAGATATCACCTCATGCTAGTCAGAGTGGCCAAAATGAACAAATCAGGAGACTATAGATGCTGGAGAGGATGTGGAGAAACGGGAACCCTCTTGCACTGTTGGTGGGAATGCAAATTGGTGCAGCCACTCTGGAAAGCAGTGTGGATGTTCCTCAAGAAATTAAAAATAGACCTACCTTATGACCCAGCAGTAGCACTGCTAGGAATTTACTCAAGGGATACAGGAGTACTGATGCATAGGGGCACTTGTACCCCAATGTTTATAGCAGCAATCTCAACAATAGCCAAATGATGGAAAGAGCCGAAATGTCCATCAACTGATGAATGGATAAAGAAATTGTGGTTTATATACACAATGGAGTACTACGTGGCAATGACAAAAGAATGAAATATGGCCCTTTGTAGCAATGTGGATGGAACTGAAGAGTGTGATGCTAGGAGAAATAAGCCGTATAGAAAAAGACAGATACCATTTGTTTTCAGTCTTATGTGGATCTTGAGAAACTTAACAGAAACCCATGGGAGAGGGGAAGGAAAAAAAGAGGTTAGAGTAGTAGAGAGCCAAAGCATATGAGACACTTAAAAACTGAGAACAAACTGAGGGTTGATGGCAGGTGGTAGGGAGGTTATGGTAGGTGATGGGTATTGAAGAGGGCATCTTTTGGGATGAGCACTGGGTGTTATATGGAAACCAATTTGACAATAAATTTCATATATTAAAAAAAAGAAAAAATCTGTCATAATTGTTTTAAAAAAAGAAATTGTGGTTTATATACACAATGGAATACTACGTGGCAATGAGAAAGAATGAAATATGGCCTTTTGTAGCAATGTGGATGGAAGTGGAAAGTGTTATGCTAAGTGAAATAAGTCATACAGATAAGGACATATTCCATATGTTTTCAACCCTATGTGGATCCTGAGAAACGTAACAGAAGACAATGGGGGAGGGGAAGGTAAAAAAAAAATGGTTAGAGAGGGAGGGAGTCAAAACATAAGAGACTCCTAAAAACTGAGAACAAACTGAGGGTTGATGGTGAGGGTGGGAGGGAGAGGTGGGTGGGTGATGGGTATTGAGGAGGGCACCTTTTGGGATGAGCACTGGGTGTTGTATGGAAACCAATTTGACAATAAATTTCATATTAAAAAAATATTTACTTAGTCCTTTCTCTTTTGTTTTTGCTTAGTATGGCCTTGGTTTATCATTTTTAGTTATGCTTCCAAAAACCAGTATATAGTTTCATTGATCTGTTTTACTGTTTTTGTTTGTTTCTTTATCATTTATTTCTAGTCTAGTGTTCTTTATTTACTTTCTCCTGCTGGCTTCAGGGTTCATTTTCTGTTCATTTCCTACCTCGTTTAGGTGTAACATGGTTGTGTGTTTGAGATTTTTCTTCTTTCTTGAGTTTGGCCTGTATTGCTATATATTTCCCTCTTCCAACCACTTTTGCTGCGTCCAGATCGTTTGGCACTGGCATGTTTTCGTTTTCATTTGCTTCCATGTATTTTTTACTGTTTCCTTAATTTCCTGAAAATCTCATACATTCTTTACTACAATGTCTTTAACTTCATGTATTAGTGGTATTGCTGAATGTTTTATTGTGGTTGACTTCAAGTTTCATAGTGTTCTGGTATGAAATTATTCTTGGTATTATGTCAATCTTTTTGAACTTGTAGAGGGCTGGTTTGTGACATAGTATGTGATCTGTTCTAGGGAATGTTCTATGTGCACTCAAAAGGATTGTGTATTCTGCTGTTTAGAATGGAATATTCTGAATATATCTGTTCAGTCCATTTGGTCCAGTGTGTCTTTCTCAGCCATCGTTTCCTTATTGATTTTCAGCTTAGGTGATGTGTCCATTGTTGTAAGTGGAGCATTAAAGTTCTCTATTCCTATTATTGTATAATTATCAATTAGTTTCTTTATGTTTCTTATTAACTGATTTATGTATATCAGTGGTTACAATTTTAGCATATAAATATTTAAAGATTTATATTTTCTCATTGGATAGACCAGTTTATGATGATATACTTCCTTCCTCATCTCTTGTAACAGATTTTGGTTAAAATCTAGTTAGTGACATATGAGTACAGTACTACAACTTTATTTTGACGTCTGTTAGCATGATAAATTGCTATCTCTCCCCTCACTTTCAATCTACAGGTGTTTGGGTTGAAGATGAGTCTATTGTATGCAGTGTATAGAAGGTCTTGTATTTTTTTTTATCCATTCTGTTTTCCTATGTCTTTATATTGGAGCATGTTGCCCTTTTACGTTCACAGTGATTATTGATAGATATAAACTTAGTGCCATTGTGTTACCTCTAAAGTCACTGTTTCTAGAGATTTTCTCTGCTTATTTCTAGTCTTTCTTCATTTTAGTCTTCCTATCTCACTCAAAGAGTCCCATTTAGGAATTATCAAAGGGCTGGTTTAGAGGCCACAAACTCCTTTGGTTTTTGTTCGGGAAATTCTATCTCTCCTTGTATCTGAATGACAGCCTTGATGGGTAAGTATTCTTGGCTGCATATTTTTGAATTGGGCATGTGAGGATATCATGCCACTCCTTTCTTGCCTGCAGGTTTCTATGGAGACATCTGACATTATCTTTTATGTCTTTCCTTTTTAGTTAGCGACTTCTTTTGACTTTCTGCTTTTAGTGTTTTTCTTTATATGTATGTTTTGCTAATTTTACTGTGATATGTCTCCGTGTTGGCTCCTTTTTTTTTATTTTAATGGGAGTTCTCTGTGACTCATCGATTTGGACAACTGTTTCCTTCCCCAGTTTGTGAACATTTTCCACTATAATTCACTCAGATAAAACTTCTCCCTTTTTTTTCTCCCTCTCTTCTTCTTCTGAGACTCCTTTGAAAAGAATTCTATTACATTTTATGGAGTTGCTGAGTTCCCTCAGTGTACGTTTGTGATGCAATATTTAATTTTCCTCTTCTTTCCTGCTTCATTTACCCCATAATTTTATCTTCTATGTCACTTATTCATCTGCTTCTATCCACCTGAGGTCATTACATACAATCAGATTCACATCTCAGTTATAGCAGTTGTAAAGTTTCAGCCTGACAGGTTTTTAGGTCTTTCCTATCTGCAGACAGGGTATCCTCCTGTCTTGTATGCTTTCCTCAAGAATAGCTAGTATCCTTATGATAGTTTTTAAAAATTCTGTTTACTTATGATAGTTTTAAAAAAATCTGTTTGAGGCATATTGGTTATATGTGTTTTAATTATATCCCTGGAAATGACCTTTTTGTCGTTTTTCTTTTGGAATGAATTCCTCCATCACTCTGTATATCTATGTCTCTGCTTTATTAAGTTTTTAGGAAAATCCTGTTATGTTTTCTGCTTCTAGAGTAGTGTCTTTATTGAGAAATGTTTGCATACTGTTGAGGACCTGACATTTCTGGAAGCATTTCTTGCATGTGCTGTGTGCACTGTGCTGTCATGTATTGGCTGCTCTGTCCCTCAGGTCAGACCCCTGCAGAGTTTCTCCTTCCTCCAGTGGGGAGTTTTTCAACTTTGTCCATAATGTTGTGAGTTTTCACTAGGTGAGTTTGTTCCACCTGTTAAAAGAGGCTAATTCCTATCTCCCCTAGAGGTAAAGCTTTGCCTCACTATATGGTCAGTAGACTTGGTGCCTGTGGGGGTATATGGTGGTCTTTGGAGGGAGGGGCACGGTGCTGGTCTGGTTTCCAGGCACTCTTTCCCTAGTAATGAACCATCTGAGGAAGGCAAGGGAGGGTGGATCTTGGTGTCAGTGGCTCAGCTTCTACTGGGGTGTGCTGTGCTGCTCACTGACCTCTGTCCATGATGATTGGTGGGAGGAAATATTGGCATCAACTCCCCCTCTAGTCCCTGCGGTTGGAGTTCCCAGCCGCCCCTGTTCAGGAAGCCATCACACAGAGAGAACAATCTGTACTCGTGGGTCCCAGTCAGAACCCTGCCTTCACCCTGTCTGTGTCCAAGCCATTGGCCCACCTGGTGGCACATAGCTCTTATGTCTTATCTCAGGAGCTCTAGCTAGTTTGAAAACTCCAAATTGTATGAACTCAATATACAGGGACCCCACTGATCCTCTGGGAGAGGGTTTTGCTGTGCTGTGGCTGGAGCTGGTTATCCCACAAGGGCAGTTTCATGAACACTAGGGGCTTGGAGTTCATGGTGAGGAGCAACAAGAAGGCAGCATAGAGTTATCTGCTCTCAGCAGGGGCTCCAACACTAATGACCAGGGCAGTGCAATGGTGCCTGTCAGCTCTCGTGTCCCATGAGAGGCAATGCCCCCTCTCCCAAATGCACTCCAAGAAGGGGACTGTCTCTCCCCATGCGACCCAGGGGGTCCTCAGACAGCAGTGCCCCCATGGGCCTCTGTCCTCCTTCTTCACAGGAGCACTGCCATGCCCACTAGGCTCCACCCCAGTGACGGCATGGACTTCTAAATCTTTAGTCTTTGAACTCCACATTTACAGGAGGTTAAATTGTCATGATTACCTTTATGTGTCATCTTGACTGCGTCATGGGTACACAGATTAACCATTGTTTCTGTGGATTTCTGTGATGTGTTTCCAGAAGAGATTGGGATTTCCATCCATGGTTTCTGTCTGCCTGGACATCACCCATTCCATTAAGGTTCTGAATGAAATCTGATACAGAGGGAGGAAGAATCCCCTCATTTTTACTTCCCATGTGCTTGTTTGAACTGGAAGAGTGGTTCCCTCTGGCCCTTTCTCTGAGAGTTATATCATTAGGTCTCCATGTTCTGAGACTAGACACTAGCTCAGAATCAGATGAGAATTACACCACTCATTTTCCTGGGTCTCCAGCTTGTGACAGTAGATCATGGGACTTCTCAACATATTTTGTCATGGGAACCAATGTGCTTTGGGTTCTTTTCCTCAGGAGAATCTGGACTAATACATGGAGATGATCTATCTCTTGTTGAGAGGAATTGAATAAAGCTGTAGCTCATTTAAAGTCCTGAGTAGCAAATACCAGGAGGGAAGTATCACATTGTTTGATTGGGACAAGGGCTCGGTGAAGATAATGGGGAGTTGTGGGATCCTGTGGTCCTGTCTGCACAGGGAGTGTATCTGAGACTCCTGTAAAGGTTCAGCTTTTGTGCCTCAGTAAATCTGCAATTCACTCATATTGAGGGACAGGAGTAAGCAATGCAAACAACTGTGTCTTTGTGCATGTTAGTCTAGTTTCCCTATGACAACACAGTTGCTAACTCAGGGAATTAATAGGTAAACACAGAATCATAACCAGGGAGGCTCCCTGGGGAAACTGCTGTGTGGAGAGGAAGCCCAAGACCCTGAAAGAAAACCTTCCTGTAACCTCCATCTGCACCTGAGCCTGGGAACACAAAGCAAAATTGTGCATAGTGTTCGCCCCCTGGCGGTGCTGATACCCTCCTGCAGGGAGGTTTGTGTCTGGGCTCCCAGTGACATACCCTCACTGTGTCTCTTGCACAGTAATATGTGGCCGTGTCCTCGGTCTTCAGGTTGTTCATCTGCAGATACAGCGTGTTCTTGGAGTTGTCTCTGGAGATGGTGAATCGGCCCTTCACGGAGTCTGTGTAGTATGTGCTACCTCCACTACTACTAATATATGCAACCCACTGCAGCCCCTTCCCTGGAGCCTGGCGGACCCAGTTCATTTCATAGCTACTGAAGGTGAATCCAGAGGCTACACAGGTGAGTCTCAGGGACCCCCCAGGCTTCACCAGGTCTCCCCCAGACTCCACCAGCTGCACGTCACACTGGACACCTGCAGACACAAGACATCTTGGTCAGGAAACTGTCACAAATCCACTGGTTCTCACTCATATCCACTCACATACTCAGTATCTTTCATTCACCATGAATTACCTTTTAAAAGAGCAATCAGGAAAACCCAGCCCAGCACAAACTCCATGGTGAGATTTCTGTGTTCTGTCCTGATCACAGAATTGGAACACCTGGGACTTCTGGGGCTGGGGCTCCTCTCCCAGCTGCAGGGTCGGTACTGGGCTGGTTTTATCAGCACAGAGAGGGCCCCATTTGCATGTGCTCTGACTATATATCAAACTCCAGACTTCAATTTGTTTCAAATATGAAACCAGTGTTTGAGAGGCACTTCTAGATCACTTCTTGCAGAAGGCGCTGTGACAATACAAATAATTCTAATCTGTGAACACAGTTATGTTTTCAACTGTGTTTTCCATTCACATGTCTTTCTCCCAGCACATCATGTTTGGTATGCTACTTTACCCTTTAGTGAAATTTAATCGTAAATACTTTATTTTGTGCCATATAATTTTAATGTGTGTTTAGTTTTGTGTGACAGATAGAAGGAGAGAGAGATCAGAGAGAGAGAAGGGGACAGAGAATCCCAAGCAGGCTCTGCACAATCATTGCAGACCCTGCCTCAGAATTAAACTCAGGAACCATGAGATCATGACCTGAGCCAAAATGAACAATAGGCACTTAACGGATTGAGCCACACAGGTGCTCCATTTTGTGCCATTTTCAATTTGTGATTTTGTTATTTTTTTTCATATAGTATGTTTTTGGTGTGTGGAAATACAACATATTTTTGTATGCTGATTTGTATCCTGAACTTATCCTGAGTTTATTAGTTCTAATACTTTTTTTTTGTGGAGTTTCTAAGGTTTCACTATATGTAAGTTAGTGTGATTCTCAAATAAATAATTTTCTTCTTACTGATTTACATGTCTTTATTTCATTTATTTTAATTTTTATGGGTACATCTTCAACTTGTAGCAGCAGAAATCTTATTCCTTCTTTGCTTCTGTGTTCTTTATCTGGTCTAAGGATTCAATTGACATAAGACAGATTTACAGAAGAGAATAAATTTCATTTTGCATGTGCACAAGCTTCCTAATAATATGACACCCAGAGAATGAAGAAAGTAGGTGGCACTTGTGCCTTTTAGAATAAAAAACAATGGATTTGCGAAGAGTTAACAATACAGAGATTTGGGTTTGGGCAAGTCAATTAGTGAGGAATTAACAAGGCTTATTTGCACAGCCTTCTTGGTGCTAAGTTCCCATTTCTGGTGCTAAGGATCATTCTCCTATTCTGGTATAGGGAAATGAAGTTTTCCTGGGGAGATTTATTTCCTGCTCTCAAGGGGACAAAGGAGGGTCACAGTTTCCTTAGACTCCTGTTACTCAAGTGACTTTCCTCCAAATAAGCAATTGACAAGATGACATACATTGGGTGCCATATTTTACTGGTCTTCATGTTACCATGTGGAATACCTATGTCGGGAATGAGCATCCTTGCCCGGCTCCTAATATGACAGGCAAAGTGTCAGTTTGTCACTGTTAAATATGCTGTCAGGTGTGGGCTTTTCATCTATGGCCACGATTTTGTGGAGGTAATTTCTTTCTTTCCCTCAGTTGCTGAGATTTTTTAATAATGACAATTTGTTGAATTTTGTCTAGTTTTATATGTGTCAATAGATGATGATATGGATGATCAATAGATGTGACTGTATTGTCACATCTAATGATCCTTTCATTGTGCTGTTGAATTCACTCTGCTAGGATTTTTGCATGTATGTCCATCTGAGATATTGGCCTTTAGTTTCTCTTTTTATAGTGTCTTTTGATTACACATGATAGTAAGGTTGGTCTTGTAGATGAATTGGGACATATTCCTTTCTTTTCAGTTTTTGGTAAGAGTATGAGAGGTATTGGCATTAAATCTCCTTTATATTTTGATACAATTAATACATAAAGCCCTCTGTTAGTAAACTGAGGTTTTTTTCTTTTGGGGCAGATTATGATTAGATTATAGATTCAGTCTTATTTGTTTTCATTCTGTTAATTTTCTATTTTCATGTACAGTCTTGCGGATTCTTTGACTCTATAAATTTCCTAGTTGCCCTTAGATATCTAATAATGGGTCTATAGATATCTAGGCATTTTCTGTTATTGTTTTTCACTTCCTTGGTATCAGTTATGTCCCCTCCTTAATTCTTATCGTATTTGTTTGAGTTTTACGTATTTTCCTAGTAGAGATGCTTTTTAAATTGCATTTAGCTTTCCAGATATCCATTTCAATTTGTTAATTTTTTGTATTATTACACTTTTTATTCCTTTTATCTGTTCTAATAATTTCTAATGTTAGTTGAGTTAATAAAAATGCCAATGAATGTATCTGGGAAATTATTATTTATATGGTACCACAAAGCACACAGAAGTGAGAAAACAATCCTGAGAAAGAAGAACAAACCTGCAGACAGCACACGTCCTTCTTTCTAAGTATATTGCAGAGGTACATTGTCTATAACACTGTGCTGCTGGCATAGAGTCAGACAGACCAGTGGAGCAGGTTACAGAGACCAGAATGAAATGTGTCTGGATGCAGTCAGCAAATCCTCCATGAGATTTCATAGAATTAAAATTAGGGAAAAAATGGCCTCTTTCACAAATAGTTTTGATTTCCAGTGAGTAAAATAATGACATTTGGTCCTTATCTTATACCATACAGATATGTAGACCCCCATTCAGCCCCTTCCCTGGAGTCTGGCAGACCACCTCATCAATTAGCTACTGAAGGTGAATCTAGAGACTGCACAGGAGAGTCTCAGGGACCCCCTCCCCTGCCAGGCATCATCAGGTCTCCCCCTGACTCCAACAGCTCTACGTCACACAAGACATCTACAGATACAAGTCAGGAAAATGTCACACATCCACTGTTTCTCTCACTCATATCCACTAACATAGTCCGTGTTTCTTGTTCATCATGAATTAGTGTTTAAAATAGAACCAAGGAAAAGCAAAGTGAACCCAAACTCCATGGTGAGATGTCTGTGTTCTGTTCTGATCACTGAATGTGAACACTTAGGGGCTGGGGCTCTTCTCCCAGCTACAGTTTCAGGGATGGGAGGGTTTAATCAGCATACAGATGTCCTTTGACAATATAGTAAATTTTGCAATAGAATCCTCAAGAAGCCAGTGACCCTTGGCAGGTGTAAGGGATGGGGCAGTGTTTTGTGTCACAATATCTTTCAGGACATTGTGATTTATTAATTTGTGGTTTTGCTGCAGTGATTATAAGTACCGATGATAATCCTTATTTTCACATATGCACCCAAACACTTGAGGTAAGAATCAGTATACCACCATTGTAATGGTTAACAGATACACTGCAGCAGAGACAGAGTGTGTGAGTGTCCAAGAGCATGTATGAGGTGAGAGTAGTCCCAGTATCTGAACCTGTGCTCCCCATCGGGGGACCCACCTGCCTCCTGAACCACATGTAGGACAAGGCTGGACATCCCAGTGAGGTTTGCAGGTTCCTGACATTCTAGAAGTCCCAGGAGAGTGATGGATGGAAGCCAGGTCTATTCTGTCACAGAAATTGGAGAGAGTGAGAAGCCTCAACAGAGACTCACAGAACTGATGGAGATGCCAGGGGTTTTCTACAAACAGAAGGGGTCATTTACACATGAACTCTATGTGGACATCAATGTAAACCCTCAATATGCGGCCTCTGGGTGGCTCAGTTGGTTAAATGTCCCATTTTGACTCAGGTCATGATCTCACAGTTTATGAGTTTGAGCCTTGTGTCGTGCTCTGTGCTGACAGCTCAGAGCCTGGAGACTGCTTCATATTTTGATTCTGTGTCTCCTCTCTCTCTTCCCCTCCCCCGCTCGTACTCTGTCTCTCTCCCTCTTAAAAATAAATAAACATTAAAAAAAGAAAGCCTCAATAAAGTTAAAATGGTTGAATTTTATTAAGATATGTTGAAGGTAAAACACCTGAGATCAGGAAGGATGATGTTAATTAAAAATATTTCTTCATCTATTAAATGGAGTTCATTATTCTTCTAAACTCTTGTTAATGTGACAATGATCAAAGATATGTTTATCCCAGTGCCTGACCCTGGGAAAGTTTGTGTATTCCCAATATCATGGTTTATTCCAAACAGGGAGGACACTTGTGTGTTTCCACAGCTTTGACATTCTCTTTGCGGTGTTCATGTCAGAAGAAGTGTGCAGAGCCTGGATCTGAAAACACTTGAGAGGAGACCTGCCCTAAACCAATCTCTTGTCCTGGATCATGAGCTCCCTGTTCTCTGAGTTCCCCCTGGTGGTTGTGATTACCCCCCGTTGGTCCCCGTGCTCCTGTTGTTTCACAGATTCCCTGAAGAGATACAGTGACTCCTTTATTCCCCTTCCCATTTATGCAACATGCAAGGGTGAGACCCTTCCATCATGAGCACTGCAGACCCTTCTGTTCACAGGATGTCTCCTCCCACATATTTCCCGTCTTTGAACCCCTCACTCTGCTCCTGATGTATAAATATACAGTTATATTTCCTTTAATCATTGGTGAGCAACAATATTGAATAGTCACCCTTATCAGCTGGCAAGAGTCAGAAGAACTTTTCATTTGATAATCAAGAGAACAAAAAGAAAGCTTTTTGGGCTCAGAAATTGTACTTTCATGAAACTGGGATAAATGTGATCAGCTTCAAACATGTACCACCTTTAAGAAAAAAAGGAAGTGTGAATCCCAGAGACAAGTTGGAGTCTGAGATTCAGAGCATTCTGTCTTTGAACCTAACAGGTTTCCCCGGATTGATAATCAAATTGTTTCTTGTTGGTGATTCACTTCTAAGTTACACTGTATTTCTTCTGGGATAGGAATGTCAGTACCTGTTATGTTATGGCTACCATGCAGAAGCATTCAGAATAACATGAATGGTTTTCTGGAAATGCAGGTCGGCTGATGGAGAGGGTTTCACCCCAGGATGGAAGGTACCACGGTCTCATCCTACCCAAGCTACATGGTTAGATTTGTGGTTTTAGAGGTAGTGAAATTTAGGTACATTTTGGACTTGACTTAATATTTAATGATTTGACATGTTGGAGGATTTGGGGGTGTGGTAATGTGAGTGTCATGTGGGATGGAGGTGAACTTTCCCTGACATCAGTATGGACTGTAGACATCTATGTCATTCTTGAACCTGTGTAGAATAACTTATGTGGCCAAAGTGACTTGTCACATCAGATTAATTTTGAGACATTGATATTACTGCCATGTGTATGAGTTTGGGGATGCAATTCAGGACACAGATGTGCAGTCACCAAATGTCCATCTCAGAAACGAAAATGAGTGGGCCCTGAAGACAGCGCATCTGTGGGAGGGAATACCTTGGGCATCGTGGGATGAAACCCCTCATCACCAGGCACAGACACTTTCTTGCATGAAGTCCATGCCTCCCTCTGGATATGAGTGTCTAACTGAACCCAGGTGGGTATGCATGGATGTCCCCAAAATGCTCTGAGGTGGAGAGATACAGTAAGGAAAGAAACATGAAGAAAGACAGGTAACAGCAAGGAAGGATACATAAAGGAGTCATTGCCATTGAGAGAGGACTTCTGGTGCTGACATGCATCCTGTTTTCTGCAGCCTTGATCGTACGATGTTGGACACTAGCCAGTGGAGGTCGGGGGCAGCCCGACAAACTGGGCTCTGGGATGTAAGACCAGAACCATAGCCACCCTCATAGCTGACTGTATTGTGGACAAGTGACATGACACGGGAGGTCCTTCATCTGAGGTTAAAGAGAAGTTCATGCCACCCCTGTGGCACCTCCACCCTCTGAGGTCACTTCCTCCAGATGTTAAACATTCATAGCTTCTATTGTATGTGAAATGTACCCTCTCTCAGTAAGGTGATGGTCCCCTGCTGGTTCTGGGAGGATCCGTCCTTGTGACCTTGTCTCTGGTATAAACCTCTTCTCTGTCTTTTAAGAATGAAGGCAAAGTTCCCCTTTTCATGTAGCTAAAATCCGATATTGTGACCGCACTTGGTTCTAATTATTTTTTGGTGTAAATCACTAGTGAAATTGTCATCTGTTTGGAAATTCCCTTCATAAGCAAGTACTGGAATACATGGGTGGTGTCAGGTGGTGTAGACCAGTGGAACAGCACATGGTAACCATGCATCCTCAAGGCTGAACTTGTTCCCTAGTGAGGAATGGGAAGTACAAGGAATGCCAGCTGACACTAGACTGTGGTTCCTGAGTACCCAGCAGACCTGGGTGAACGAGCCTATTCCAGGAGCAAGGACATCTACACACGGGAATACATAGATGCCAGCTGTCTAGACAGACTGCCCATGAGATGTGGTCACAGAGGAGCTGGGAAGGGCAGCTGGGGTTTGAATTCCAACTCACGTGGCACCAACATTGGGAATCATGAGTATGTTTGTTAATTAATGTCCATTACCAGTCAGGGATAAAATGGGTAAATGCAAGTAGTTAGACTCACTGCCCTAGATCCCATGAGTTATGACCTTTTGTAACAAAATTTGTCCCTTTCCTTTTTTTCCCTGTTTTTTAATGTCTGAAGATTTTATTTATTTACATCTTTGTTAGTTAACATGTAGTGTAGTTTTAGTTTCAGGAATAAAATTAGTGATTCATCACATACATTAACACCCAGTGCGCATCACAACAAGTGACCTATAATCGCCATCATCCGTTTAGCCATTTGAATCAGAATTTTTGTATCCTTTGTGTAAATACCTTGTAGAGAAATTGGTGGGACATAAGTAATTCTATTTTAACTTTTTAAACTGTTCTCCAGTGTGGTCACACCACTTTGCATTCCCACCAAGAGTATAGGAGGGTTCCTCTTTCTCCACATCCTTGCCAATATCTATTGTTTCCTGAATTGTTAATTTTAGCCACTCTGACAGGTGTGAGGTGATATCTTATCATGGTTTTGAATTGTATTTCCCCAATGATGAGTGATGTTGAGCATCTTTTCATGGGTCTCCTAGCCATCCAGATGTTTTCTTTGGAAAAGTGTCTGCTCATGTCTTTTGACCATTCACTGGATATTTGTTTTTCCGTGTTTTTTAAGTTCTTATCGATTTTGGATACTAACTCTTACCACGTATGTCATTTTCAAATATCTTCACTCCTCTGTCAATTGCCACTTAGTGTTGTTGATTGTTTCCTTCGCTGTGCAGAAGCTTTTTACCTGGATGAGTTCCCAATAGTTCATTTTTTGCTTTTATTTTCCTTGCCTCTAGAGGCATATCTATTAAGAAGTTGCTGAGGTCGAGGTCAACGAGGTTTCTGCCTGTTTTCTCTTATAGATGTTGATGCTTTTTGGTCTTACATTTAGGTTTTTAATCCATCTTGAATATATTTTTGTGTTTGCTGTAGGAAAGTGTGCCAGATTCATTCTTCTGCATGTTACTATCCAGTTTTCCCAGCACCATTTGCTGAACAGACTGTTCAGCAAATCTGGTTCTCTATTCTGTCCCATTCATGTATGTGTCTATTTTTGTGCCAGTACCATGCTTTCTTGATGATTACAGCTTCGTAATACAGCTTGAAGTCTAGAATTGTGATGCCTCCAGCTTTGGATTTCTTTTTCAACATTGCTCTGCCTATTCGGAATTTTCTTGTTTTATACAAATTTTAAAATTCTTTGTTCTTTCTCTATGAAGTATGCGGGTGTTATTTTGGTAAGGATCACATTGTGTAGATTGCTTTGGGTAGTAATGATATTTTAACAATATTTATTTCCCAATCCATGACCATGGAATGTTCTTCCTTTGTGTCTTGTGTAATTTGCTTCATATGCTTTCTATAGTTTTTAGCATACAGATCTCTAACATCTTTGGTTAGGTATATTCCTAGGTATGTTATGATTTTGGTGCAAGTGTAAATGGGTCTGATTCCTTAATGTCTCTCTTTTCTGCTTCACTTTTGGTGTATGTATGTAGTACCAATAACTTGATGTTGTCTTTGTATCCTACAACTTTTCGGAGTTTCGTCTCAGTCCTAGAAGTCTTTTGGTGGAATATTTTGGATTTTCCACATAGAGTATCATATAATCTGCAAAGAGTGAAAGTTTGACTTATTCCTTTAAAATTTCTATGCCTTTTATTTCTTTTCATTGTTTGATTGCAGAGGGTAAGCGTTCTAGTACTACATTGAACAAAATTAGTGACAGTGGATATCCCATAGAAGCGGGGGCTTTTATGCTCATGAACAGGGAAGTGTAATGGTGCCTGCCAGCTCTTTTGTTCCATGAGAGGCAGTGCCCCCTCTCCCAAATGTACTTCAAGAAGGGAACTCTCTCCCCATGCGACCCAGGGGATCCTCAGACCACAGTGTCCCCTATGGACTTCTGCCCTCCTCCACAGGAGCACTGCTATGCACACCAGGCTCCACCCAGCAATGGCATGGACTTCTAAGTCTTCAGTCTTTGAGATCAGCTGTTTGTAAAAATCACAATAATCAGGCCCTCTCGTTTTCATAGTCAGCCATATTGGGTAAGTGTTTATCTTGAGCCATCCCCTGGGTGCTTCTCTCTCTCTCTCTCTCTCTCTCTCTCTCTCTCTCTCTCTCTCTCTCTCTCTCTCTCTTTTTCCGTGAACAGAACTCCCTCCCCTCCAAGCACCTGCTATTCTTTTTTCCTGAAATTCCTCCCTTCTGTGGTGTGGACTCTTTACTCCCTTTAGTGGTGCGGTTTGTTTTTCCAGTCCTCAGATCTATTTTCTCAGTGTTTACAAAGGGTTGATATTTATATGGCTGTGTTGAGAAATGAGGCAAGCACAGAGTCCTCCTATTACTCTGCTATGTTATCTCTTCTGCCAATTTCTCCATTTCTACTTAAATTATAGCAACATATTAAAAATTTTTACAAATATATAATGGTAGATTTTCTCAATCAGTTATTGAAAATGCCCATTTTTATTATTTTATTTTACATAAAAGCACACCACATGACATATAGCATCTAAATATTTTGAAGAGAGAGCACATGTGTTGAACATGTGCACCACATGATTTCAAACCAAAGCACCTATAATAGAACCTCATTTATTACATGACACTTGACATTGCTATCAGCCCTTCCTGGCTCAGTGCCTCAGGAACGTACCTTAGCTCTGCTCCTCATAGGATACCATCTGAACCTTTCATGGGTTTCTTGGCATTACTGATTTAATTAATTCGAGTTGAGACAATGATAATATATTAATTATTACAATTTTATGTTATTTTATCCCCTCACATAGAAAATAAACCAAAGGCAAGTTCAGCAAAACTTAAAGCAAATAAATAGTGAAAAAGGAAAAGTTAAAAATAGGCAATATACTCCAAAACCATACAAAACAAGCTGTAAAAACCTTAAAAATTTAAGGATTTGTTATATTTCACACTCTCAGTCACCATATAGACTACAAGGCAAAGAATTTCCATTATTGATAGTTTACTAACTATCCAGTTTCATGGAAGTGGTAATTAGTAAATCCCTTAATGATATCAGCTTTATTTAATAGAAAAATCTTCTGAGGTGCCTGAGTGGATCAGTCAGTTAAATGTCTGACTTCGGCTCAGGACAGGATCACAAGATTCGTGGGTTCAAGCCCTACGTTGTGCCCTGTGCTGACAGCTTGGAGTCTGGAGCCTGGTTCAGATTCTGTGTCTCACTCTCACTCTCTGCCCCTCCCCTGTTAGAATTCTCTCTCTCTCTCTGTCAAAACATAAACAGTAGAATATTTTTTAATAGAAAAATCTTTCACTGTGATGCTGTGTAGTTTAAGGCAATGAAAGTGGTTTAAGCTTGCAGTCCTTTTTAAAATTTTTAAATTTACATTCCAGTTATTTAAGATACAATATAATATTAATTTTAGTTGTATGAAAGAGTGATTCGACGCTCCCATACAACACCTGGTGTTCATCACAAGTGGACTCCTTAATCCCCGTCACATTTCTTTCATTCCTCATCCACCTTCCCTCTGGTAACCATAAGCATGTCCTCTATAGTTATGAGTCTGTTTCTTGGTTTCTCTCTGTCTTTCTTTTCTCGCTCTGCTCATTTGTTTTGTTTCTGGAATTCCACAAATGAGTGTAATCATATGGTGTTTTTCTTTTCCTGAATAACTTGTTTCACTTAGCATAAAGCTCTTCAGTTCCACCCACACCATTGTAAATGGCAAGATTTCATTCTTTTTTAAGCCTGAGTAATATTCCATTCCATCATATATATGGGTTATTTTTGCTCTTGTATATCATGCTGCTATACTCATCAGAATCCATTAATACCTTTGAATTATCATTTTTCCATTCCTTTTTAAATGTTCAGCAATGTGATAGCTAAATCTAGTGCAGTTTTAATTTGAGCTTTTTGAGGTATTTCCATACTATATTCCAGAGTGGCTGTACACCTGCCCACAGCCTATCTCCTGACAAGAGAGTATGCTGGGCTTCAGTTCTGGTAGAGGTGGTGTCAGGTCTTATTTAGCAAGAAGAGCAGAGAACCCTAGTGAAGTCACACCACATTCTGGCTAAGAACAAAACACTGCTTGCTGTAGTCAAGGAGAGCCTCTGATGATAACTGGTCTGAAGGAAAGAACAGCGAAAATTTAACACCCTGAGACACTCCCTGAAGCACCAGCCCTGGACACTTTATTAACTCTTCCTCAAAAAGCCATTACTTTCAGGAGAAGGAAACAAAGCATAATTTTCTAACACACAGGTGAAGGCACCGACATAGAGAAAATGCCCAGATGGAGGAATTCAATTTTAAGTTGCACTTCTGATCAACTTCGATATTTGCTTTACTCAGATCAGTCCATATGACCCTGCAAAATGAGCACAGGACTTCTGTCTCCAGATTCAGCAGTTTCCCTCCCTGAAGAGATCATGTGCATCAGCACCATCCAAAATGCACCCATGTCCACCGCACTGAGACATAGAGCAGAGCAGTGTTAATAATGTTCACGCAGTTCTTGTCTCGGGAGCATCCAGACTCCCGGTTCGAATTCCCTGTCCCATTGCCTGTACTTTCCTCTCTAAGCCACTTGCAAACGAGATTATGGGTAGGATTTCAAATGCCAACCCTCACTTACTGCAAAATAATATGATAATTATATAATATCAATGGATATTGCACACTAAAATAACAATTGAGTACATAGGTCCATTGGATCAGAATAAGGGGAAAAATAATTGAGAATATTCTGAAATAAAATACCAGACTTCAAGTCTGAGCTTGAACATATAAAGCATAAGGATTTTATCAAACTATCTTTGTAAGCAGAAAATACGGAGGTTATTAAAAAAATGAGACACATTTTTTTTTGCACTCATCAGAAACCTGAGTTCACAGAGAAACCCAATTTCTCCCAGGTACAGAGGCACGTGCACTCACAGACACAGCTGAGGTCTACTTGCCTTGCACCAAAGCCATGGATCTCCATAGGAGTAGAGATTGCCATAGGTGAGATTGCCATTTGAGTCCAAAGACTTAGTGAAACAGACTTCCATCCCCAATGAAGGTGAGCAGCATCCAAATCACTGACAGCCTGAAAAGGCAGAGGAAGGAGGAATTAACCCCCCTCCTTTTTTCTGCCTCATTGCTTGAGATGGTCATCTCATCTTATTTTCTCTTTTATTGGACTGAGTAATACATCATGCATTCTTTTGGTCCTCAGCCTGTCAGACTCCTAAAAATTTGCTCCACCATGTTTCCTGTGGCTCCAGCTTGTAGAGGACAGACCCTGGGACTTCTCAGTCTCCACTATCTTATGGTCTAAGTATGTATATTTTCCCCAGGTGTAATTTCAGCTGGAAATGAATGAGAATTATAGTTGTCCTACATCCTGCTGGACATTTGGTATTGTCAGTATTTTCAAATTTACACATTATAGAAAGCCGTGCCATGATATTTTCATCAGGATAAATATATTTATATAGAACACTTGCCTCTTTTATGAGAGTAGTACATCAATATGATACCATATTCCTGGAGGAACTGCAGAGATTACAGCCACCATTATGGACTTGGAGGATGTAGGGGAAGTGATGCTCAGCACATGCCTATTCACTTCTCTTATTTGGGCTTCACATGCTTTTTAAGAGCTCTGGTAGGCCCATAGAGGTAATTATCAGTGCTGAACCTAAACATTTTTCAGTAAGTCCTTATCATTCACTGCAGATCATGACTTTTAAGAAAGAGTTGTTGGCCTGATGCTGGAAACTATAGGTTTAAGCCTCAGTCACTAGGTTACCAAGCATCCTGAAATGTCTATATTTAAGGGGGAGGGGTGTTATTAGATTAACTGAGCCATAACCTGAAGTATGCATAGTTACACTCCATCATCAAATGGAAGAAGTGACAGAGTCTGAAGAGATCCTGAAGACACAAGAAAGTTACATGAAGTAGTTTTTCAAATGCCCTTGGTCCCCAGTCTTTCTACACTGTCTTCTCTCTCTAAACCTGCCCATATGGTTTCGTAGGGAGAGTTGTGCAATTAATTGACAGGGTAATAAAAAACTTGAGCATGGTTCCCACGTGGTTCTGTGTGATTTTTCAGGCACCACTTTAAGTGGAAATCACCAGTATTATCATGTTCTACACCACCCTGAGCCAGTTGGCCTTATAGAGTACAGAAATTTACTTCTGCAAACATGATTACCTCACTAAGTGACAATAGCTTGTAAAGATGAGGCCAAGTTATGTTCCTTCAGGAATGAAGATGTTGGTCATCCATCCAGGTAATGGACTGTATCAACTTGAGGTCCTTGCTGACAGTAAAGAGAATACATACTTGGTAGAGGAAGAAGGTAGTTATAAATACAAGGTTTCATTCTTGTATGGTTACAGAAATGAGGACAGTAGCTGTTATGGACATTTCCTCCCTAGTTTTCTGTGACTATGTTTGTGTTGTCTTTTTTTTCCCCTCTATGTTTTCTTTGCCAAGTAACATAAGATATATTTACTTTATATGATTGTATGTAAGAATTCTTAATTTTGCATCATTATATTTTAGTTATGGGTTACTTGGGAGAAGAGCAAACACCACACATGAGCTTCACGTCCTCTTCTGGGGAAGGGGATAGTGTATTTTTGGTTGTATGCAAGACACTTGTATCATCTAAGGTGAAATTATGACTCTGGTATTTTCTTTATATGCAGAATCAGTGTTATTTAAGAGATGCGTGTGGATTCCCATGTTTACAGGAGGTTGACTTGTCCTGGTTAACTTTATGTGTCATCTTTACCGGTTCATGGGTGTCTAGATTAAACATTGTTTCTGTGGTTGTCTGTGATGTTGTTTGAAGAAGAGATTGATATTTGCATTCATGGTGTCTTGGTAAGTGGGCATCATCCAATCCATTAAGGTTATGAATAGAATAAAAATAAAAGTGAAGCAAATTCTCTCATTTTTACTTCTGGTGTGCCTGCTTGAGCTGTAACATTGGCTTCCTCTTGCCCTTGGAATGAAAGTTAAACCATCAGGTCCCCATGTGTTCAGACTTGACACTAGTTTGGAGTCAGATGATAATTACACCACTGACTTTACTGGGTATCCAGAATGTGATAGTATATCATGGGACATCTCAGCCTATTTAGTCATGTAAGCCAATGTGCTATGTGTTCTGTTCCTCAGGGTTATCCTGACTAATACATGTAGATGCTTTTTCTCTTGTAGTTCCAAGTATTTGAAGAAAGCTGTAACACATATAAAGTCCTGAGAAGCAAAGTGACATGAATGAAGTGTCATGGTGTTTGACTGGGACAAGAGCAGGGTGAGGATAACGAGGAGCTATGGGATCCTGTGGTCCCAGCTGCAACGTGAGCACACCTGGGACTCCTGTAAATGTTCAGTTGATGTACTTCAGGATATGTGTAAACCATTGATATTTAGTACAAGGGTAAGCAATTGTAAGAGACTCTATCTCTTGTTCATGTAAGTATAGTTTTCTTAGTAAAACAAACTTGTAAACCAGACACAAAGTATGTAAGCACAGAATCATGTGTCCAGAGAGGATTGCTGGGGGAAAATGCTATATGGAGAGGAAGCCCCAGGCCATGACAAAAAACCTTCCAGCAACCTCTACCTGCACCTGCTCCTGGGACCACAAACAGAATGGTGCATAGTGTGCACCCCCTGGTGGTCCTGATCTTCTTCTACAGGGCGGTTTGTGTCTGGGCTCAAACTGACAACCCCTCACTGTGTCCTGGCACAGTAATACATGGCCGTGTCTGCAGACCTCACACTGCTTAGCTCCATGTAGGCTGTGTTTGTGGATGTGTCTGCCGTCAGAGTGAGTCTGCCCTGGAACTTCTGTGCATAGCTTGTAGCACCATCTTCAGGGTCAATGCTTCCCATCCACTCAAACCCTTGTGCAGGAGCCTGTAGCATCCAGTGCATGTAGTAATCAGTGAAGCTGTATCCAAATGCTTTGCAGAAGATCTTCACTGATGCCCAAGTCTTCCTCACTTCAGCCCCAGACTGCACCAGCAAAACCTTGGAGTGCACACCTGTAGAGAGGGGACAAGAGTGGATGAAATCAATGTTGACTGGTCCTGGTCCTCTCCTCTGTCCAGGGAATTGGGTGACCCTTACCTGTAGCCACTGCCACCAGGTAGAGAATTCTCCAGCTCCAGTCCATTGTGAGGGGATGTGTCTCAGGGTCTCTGATAGAGGATGGCGTTTTACAGTGATGCTCTCAGGGCACAGACACACCCATACTTAACCTGGTGCTCTTATGATTATTTGCATAGTCATGAGACAGAGTATTTCATACACAGGACCAGAACCATCTAGAGAATGTCACAGGGACTCTGCACATTGGGACTCAGAGGGTACCAGTCTAATCCTTGTTTGAGGATATGGTCCTTGGCCAGGTTCCTGAACTGTGTGCAGACTGAGCTCCTGCCACTGAGTGATAAGACCTTACAGGAAATTCTCCCCATTGTGGACCAGTATTGAATGAGCCAGAGACCACTTGAACCTGTTGTTGGCTCTGATATCTGAACGTCTTATTCCTGGATAAGCGTGTCTCCAAACTGCTGCACAAAATGGGGTAATAAATGCATCCTGGCTTCCATCTCTTAGATGAAGATATCTAAAAGCCCTGGACTAGCAGCGTCTTCAAGTGTCTTCTTATTGCCTGAGTTCATTAAATGCTCTGATGGAACAGGATATTTAAACACCCTTTAGCATCCCTCATCTACTGATATTTTAGATTGCTTTCAGGAAAAGGAAACACTGGCTTCTGACAGGAAAGCCTTCCGCACCCCTTGTGCACCTACTCACCTGGGGTATCAGCCTGGTGCTGGGTAGTACTGAAAGCTCCCTGCAGTCTAGGCCTGGCCCTGCAGGGAGGTTCCTGTCAAGACTCACAGGACATTTATTCCAGTGTCTCTACTCCAGCATTACATGGTGGAGGGGAGCAGAATATGCCACCCCAAATATGCTACTGGAATAAAAGATGCTTGAGAAACAGCCAGTGCAGAGACACACTGACCATCCTTTGTTCCCTAAACAGAATATAAATCTCCTATGTGAAATACACCCTTTTTGTACCAGGAGGAGAGAACTGTCCTTAGCACCAGAAAAAGGAATTTAGGCCCCAGAATGCTGTGCAGAGAAACCTTAGTTCTTCACTATTGTAGTAACACTAACCACCCATCATTGTATTGAATATCTTCATAAATATTTTGTTTATTTTGTAAAACTTAAGGAGCTCTTGGCTTTGCTGACTTCTTTTTGTTAATATTTTTAGGGGTCTCTTATAAATACACAATTAAAGTTGTGTTTCTCTGATAGTTTGTCTTATGACAACTTAATTATTAAACCAGATAAATAATCCAGAAGGGAAAAATAGAAATTTTCCTGCCACCACATTGTCTGTGCTATGCCTTCAAAGGCTCTTCCAGTGACACCATAGGCTGTGCTAGTGTCTGTAAAATAGTGACCTGGATTTGTGAAACCTGCACTCTGAAGAGAGACCCAAATCACAGTTTTATGAACCCACTAGGGTGTACCTTCCAGGGAGCCTCAAATTCACTGATGCAGTCCACACTCATAGTGAATCCAGAGACTCTGGGGACTTCGGGGGTAGCATCTTATCTCCTTTAGGTTCCTGTGGTTGAAAGTCAGGTCTGAATATATCTGCTCATACAGTCACGAGTAGCTCACAGCCTGCTGCATATCTACTCTCCAATACAACCTACACACAGTAGCTGATATTAACTGTATGGATCCCATATTTGCCCTTTTTAGTAGTGCCACAAAGCTCCTTTAGTTTTTCCAGGGGACCTGGAATACACACTTGTTGGGTCAGATCCCTGTGCTTGAGTGTCAGTGAAGCATCTCTGTGATGGGGTGTCCCTTCTGGAGGTCAGTCAGTGTTTCACTGTGCAGATGAACTACATGATACCTGACCTGTCTCATTTGTTCATGTTTCCAGAACAAAAATGCTGTATGTAAAAAGCCACAGGAGAGGAGATGCATCCACTTCTCCTTTGGTTGAAATAACTCCTCACTAGAGCTTGATGTTGTGCATGGAGAGGCCTCCTGGGTGTCCTCGATGGTGAGAAGTACTGCAGGGCCTGAGAGGATTTGGGCGATTGCAGGAGTGTCCCCCCCCTCCATTCAGTACACAGGACCTTGCACCATTGTGCCTGACAGCGCACCCACTGAGATGGATGGTGTGTGTCTTCCTGCAGACCGGGGCTGGGCCCTGGATCTATTCCCACTTGTGTCTGTGTAGTGAAGAAAAGTTCTCAGACACAAGATTGGACAGACGTGCAGGGCTGTGTCTGTGAGAAAGCAGCAGCAGCAGACTGCACATAGCCTTTATTTCATATTTCATTAGGTAGAAGAATCAAAGAATATCAAAGCAGTAAGAGAACACAAAGGATCTTAGTACTTCACACAGACCTATGTCTAGGGGCTACGTGAAGGCATGAAGGGAGTGTGTGTGGTTTCAAGGAAAGTCAGGGAACTCCATGAGGCACTATATCTTAACTGTCCTTTGGGGCATCACAGGTCTCTGTATCTCATAACGCTATTGCATTCGAAGGCCTTGAGCCAATAACATTGCTGACATTTCTGCTATTGCCCCATTCACCCTCCATGACTTACAATACACTCGCTAGAAATAAGTGCACCTCTCCCCACTTTTGTTTTTCAGTTGTAGAAACAAAGATCATGGTGGAAATGGTGAGTATCTGGGTATTGGCAAAGAACACCTTAGGTGATTTGGTAGAGGAACAGAGGGAAATTATCATTTTGAAGACTGAAATGAAAAACAAGATCATCAATAATATTGTAATAATACTAAGCCAAGAAAGAAGATTGAACCCATAGTACTAGTTGTTTTTTTTTGTTTTTTTTGTTTTGTTTTGTTTTTTTTTGGCCGGTCCAATCAGAAATGTCATTGAGAGTGTCAATCGTTGCTTTTTGCTTTTCTTGTTGAAGCTCTCGGAATTGTTTTTGTAACTTCATTTTAAAGTTATCCATAGAGGTACTTACGGGGTGAATTAGATGCTTGATTGAGGTAACAGTGTATTGTTCCCGAAACTCATAAAGACTGGGGGTGACACAATTAGTATTGAATCCCGAGTCACATATGATTTGTGATTGGGTCTACAAAGTCTGTTGACATTTTCCTAGCCAGGCAACAGTGGCTTCTAATGCCTGAAGTTGGGGAAGGATTAGTTGATTAATCCTCACTTGCTCTTCTAAATCTAATTTTGTGTTTTGTATATATTGATTTACATGATGTTTCTTCTGTAAAGAGATGGTTAGAGAGGCGTCTGTCATGGCTGCTGTTGCTGCCATCAATGTAACGGCCAAAATAACAGTCAATAAAAGGCCCAGAAATCGCTTGGTTCTTTTTCTCTCTTTTAATGCAGAGACATGTTGTTGCAATGGGGACCCCCCCTTTCCAAAGTCAATTTAATTGGACCATTAACCAGGGTTGTGCCTTTTGTTTGGCAACATAAACAAAGGTTACATGTAAATGTGATATGTTTGTAGTAGAGAAACAGGGGTCACCCATTTTTGTTTCCTATGAAAATAGTGTATTTTTCATTAAAATCTGGAGTTGCAGTTGTAAGCAAAAATATATAGTCTTGTAGTACATATATGAGGGCTGTTTGTCTCAAAAGTATAGGACCAGTTAAATTTGCCACATATAAATGTAGTGGGACCATGTCTAAATTTTCTTTGAACAAATGGTAGGCTAATCCTCCAAGAGGAAGTTTTTTTTTTTCTTTTTTCTTTTTAATTTTCTTTTTTTTTTATTTTTTAAAATTTATATCCAAATTAGTTAGCATATAGTGTAACAATGGTTTCAGGAGTAGATTCCTTAATGCCCCTTACCCGTTTGACCCATCCCCCCCTCCCACAACCCCTCTAGTAACCCTCAGTTTGTTCTCCATATTTATGAGTCTCTTCTGTTTTGTCCCCCTCCCTGTTTTTATATTATTTTTGTTTCTCCTCCCTTATGTTCATCTGTTTTGTCTCTTAAAGTCCTCTTATGAGTGAAGTCATACGATATTTGTCTTTCTCTGGCTGACTAATTTCACTTAGCATAATACCCTCCAGTTGCATCCACGTAGTTGCAAATGGCAGGATTTCATCCTTTTTGATTGCCGAGTAACACTCTATTTGTATATATATACCACATCTTCTTTATCCATTCATCCATCGATGGACATTTGGGCTCTTTCCATGCTTTGGCTATTGTTGATAGTGCTGCTATAAACATAGGGGTGCATGTGTCCCTTCGAAACAGCACACCTGTATCCCATGGATACATGCCTAGCAGTGCAATTGCTGGGTCGTAGGGTAGTTCTATTTTTAGTTTTTTGAGGAATCTCCATAGTGTTTTCCAGAGTGGCTGCACCAGCTTGCACTGCCCCCAACAATGCAAAAGAGATCCTCTGTCTCCGCATCATTGCCAACATCTTTTGTTGCCTGAGTTGTTGTTAGCCATTCTGACAGGTGTCAGGTGGTATCTCATTGTGGTTTTGATATGTATTTCCCTGATGATGAGTGATGTTGAGCATTTTTTCATGTGTCGGTTGGCCATCTGGATGTCTTCTTTGGAGAAGTGTCTATTCATGTCTTTTGCCCAATTCTTCACTGGATTATTTGTTTTTTGGGTGTTGAGTTTGATAAGTTCTTTGTAAATTTTGGGTACTAACCCTTTATCTGAGATGTCATTTGCAAATATTTTCTCCCATTCTGTTGGTTGCCTTTTAGTTTTGTTGATTGTTTCCTTCGCTGTGCAGTGCTTTGCAGATTTTATTTTGATGAAGTCCCAGTAGTTCATTTTAGCTTTTGTTTCCCTTGCCTCCAGGGACGTGTTGAGTAAGAAGTTGCTGCGGCCAAGATCAAAGAGGTTTTTGCCTGCTTTCTCCTTGAGGATTTTCATGGCTTCCTGTCTTACATTGAGGTCTTTCATCCACTTAGAGTTTATTTTTGTGTATGGTGTAAGAAAGTGTTCCAGGTTCATTCTTCTGCATGTCACTGTCCACTTTTCCCAGCACCACTTGCTGAAGACACTGTCTTTATTCCTTTGGATGTTCTTTCCTGCTTTGTCAAAAATTAGTTGGCCATATGTCTGTGGGTCCATTTCTGGGTTCTCTATTCTGTTCCATTGATCTGAGTGTCTATTCTTGTGCCAGTACCATACTATCTTGATTATTACAGGGTTGTAGTACAGCTTGAAATCTGGGATTTTGATGCCTCCTACTTCGTATTTGTTTTTCAGGATTGCTTTGGCTATTCGGGGTCTTTTCTGGTTCCATACAGATTTTAGGATTATTTGTTCTATGTCAGTGAAGAATTCTGGTGTCACTTTGATAGGGGTTGCATTGAATATGTAGATTGCTTTGGGTAGTCATGACATTTTAATATTTGTTCTTCCTATCCATGAGCATGGAATATTTTCCCATTTGTTTGTGTCTTCTTCAATTTCTTTCATAAGCTTTCTATAGTTTTCAGTGTATAGATTTTTCACCTCTTTGGTTAGATTTATTCCTAGGTATATGGGTTTTGGTGATACTGTAAATGGGAAATATTCCTTGATTTCTCTATCTGTCGCTTCATTGTTAGTGTATAGGAATGCAACCAATTTCTCTGTGTTGATTTTATATCCTGCCACTTTGCTGAATTCATGAATCAATTCTAGCAGTTTTTTTGGTGGAGTTTTTGGGTTTTCCACATAGAGAATCATGTCATCAGTGAAGAGTGAAAGTTTGACCTCCTCCTGGCTGATTTGGATGCCATTTATTTCTTTGTGTTGTCTGATTGCAGAGGCTAAGACTTCCAATACTGTGTTGAATAACAGTGGCGAGAGTGGACATCCCTGTCTTGTTCCTGACCTTAAGGGGAAAGCTCTCAGTTTTTCCCCATTGAGGATGATATTAGCGTTGGGTCGTTCATATATGGCTTTTATGATCTCCAGGTATGCTCGTTCTATCCCTACTTTCTTGAAGGTTTTTATCAAGAAAGGATGCTGTATTTTGGCAAATGCTTCCTCTGCATCCATGGAGAAGATTATATGGTTCTTGTCATTTCTTTTATTGACGTGATGAATCACATTAATTGTTTTGCAGATATTGAACCAGCCCTGCATCCCAGGTATAAATCCCACTTGGTCATGGTGAATAATTTTTTTAATGTATGTAGGATCCAGTAGGCTAATACCTTGTTAAGGATTTTTGCACCCATGTTCATCAGGGAAATTGGTCTCCTTTTTAGTGTGGTCTCTGTCTGCTTTTGGAATCAAGTTAATGCTGGCTTCATAGAAAGAGTCTGGAAGTTTTCCTTCCATTTCTATATTTTGGAACAGCTCCAAGAGAATAGGTGTTAACTCTTCCTTAAATGTTTGGTAGAATTCCCCTGGAAAGCCATCTGGCCCTGGACTCTTGTTTTTGACAGAGTTCTGATTACTAATATTATTTCCTTACTGGTTATGGGTCTGTTCAAATGTTCTATTTCTTCCTATTTCAGTTTTGGTAGTGTATATGTTTCTAAGAATTTGTCCATTTCTTCCAGATTACCCATTTTATTGGCATATAATTGCTCTTAATATTCTCTTATTATTGTTTTTATTTCTGTTGTGTTGGTTGTTATCTCTCCTCTTTCATTCTTGATTTTACTTATTTGGGTCCTTTCCTTTTTCTTTTTGATCAAACTGGCTAGTGGTTTATCAATTTTGTTCATTTTTTCAAAGAACCTGCTTCCGGTTTCATTGATCTGCTCTACTGTTTTTTTGGTTTCAATAACAATTTCTTTTTTAATCTTTATTATTTCCTGTCTTCTGATGGTTTTGGGTTCTATTTGCTGTTCTTTTTCCAGCTACTTAAGGCATATGGTTAGGTTGTGTATCTGAGATCTTTCTTCCTTCTTTAGGAAGGTCTGGAATGCTATATACTTTCGTCTTATGACCAACTTTGCTGCGTCCCAGAGGTTTTGGGTTGTGGTGTTATCATTTTCGTTGACTTCCATA
This sequence comes from Acinonyx jubatus, assembly GCF_027475565.1. NCBI lineage: Eukaryota > Metazoa > Chordata > Mammalia > Carnivora > Felidae > Acinonyx > Acinonyx jubatus. The sequence goes on from NW_026463940.1 coordinate 369,573, forward strand.
TACTTTTTAATTTCCTCTTTAACTGGTTGGTTAGTCCATTCATTATTTAGTAGGATGTTCTTTAGTCTCCAAGTATTTTTTACCTTTCCAAATTTTTTCTTGTGGTTGATTTCAAGCATTGTGGTCTGAAAATATGCATAGTATGATCTCGATCTTTTTGTACTTTTTGTAATTTTGTACTTACTTAGGGCTGATTTGTGTCCCAGTGTATGGTCTTTTCTGGAGAACGTTCCATATGCACTGGAGAAGAATGCATATTCTGCTGCTTTAGGATGAAATGTTCTGAATATATCTGTTAAGTCCATCTGGTCCAGTGTGTCATTCAAAGCCATTCTTTCCTTGTTGATTTTTGTTGAGATGATCTGTCCATTGCTGTGAGTGGGGTGTTGAATTCTCCTAATATTATGGTATTACTATCGATGAGTTTCTTTATGTTTGTGATTAATTGATTTATATATTTGTGTGCTCTCCCATTTGGTGCATAAATGTTTACAATTGTTAGGTCTTCTTGGTCTATAGACCCCTTGATTATGATATAATACCCTTCTGCATCTCTTGATACAGTATTTTTTATTCTAGATTGTCTGATATAAGTATGGCTACTACGGTTTTCTTTTGTTGACCATTAGCATGATAGATAGTTATCCATCCCCTTATGTTCAATCTGAAGGTGTCTTTAGGTCTAAAGTGGGTCTCTTGTGAACAGCATATAGATGGATCTTGTTTTCTTATCCATTCCATTACTCTATGTCTTTTGATTGGGGCATTGACTCCATTGACGTTTAGAGTGAGTACTGAAAGTTATGAATTTATTGCCTTTATTATGCTTGTAGAACTGGAGTTTCTGGTGGTGTTCTCTGGTCCTTTCTAATATTTCTTGCTATACACACACACACACACACACACACACACACACACATCTTTTGTCGCCTCAGAGCGTCCCCCTTTAAATTTCTTGCAGGGATGGTTTAGTGGTCACAAACTCTTTTAATTTTTGTTTGTCTGGGAAACTTTTATCTCTCCTTGTATTTTGAATGACAGCCTTGCTGGATAAAGAATTCTTGGCTGCATAGTTTTCTGATTCAGCACACTGAATAGACTCCACCACTCCTTTCTGGCCTGCCAAGATTCTGTGGATAGGTCTGCTGCAAACCTGATCTGTCCCACCTTGTATGTTAGGGAATTTTTTTGTCCTTGCTGCTTTCATGATTCTCTCCTTCCCTGAGTACTTTGTGAATTTGACTATGATATGCCTTGTTGCTGGTCAGTTTTTGTTTAATCTAATGGGGGTCCTCTGTGATTCCTGGATTTTGATGTCTGTGTCTTTTCCCAGGTTAGGAAAGTTTTCTGCCATGATTGGCTCACATAATCCTTCTACCCCTATTTCTCTTTCTTCCTCTTCTGGGACCCCTATGAATCTGATGTTCCTTATAATGAGTCACTGATTTCTCTAATTCTTAAATCGTGCTCTTTTGCCTTAATCTCCCTCTTTTCTTTCTGCTTCATTGTTCTCTATATTTGTCCTCTATATTGCTGATTCTCTGTTCTGATTCTCTGTTCTCTGTTCTGCCTCATCCATCCATGATTGCAGCTCAGTTATAGCATTTTTAATTCCATTTTGGCTATTTTTTTCTTCTTTTATCTCTTCAGAAAGGGATTCTAATCTATTTTTGACTGCACCTAGTATTCTTATTATTGTGATTCTAAATTCTGGTTCAGACATCTTGCTTGTATCTGTGTTGGTTAAATCCCTGGCTGTCATTTCTTCTTGGTCTTTCTTTTGGGGTTAATTCCTTTGTTTTGTCATTTTGAAGGGGGAAAAGGAATTAATGAAGTAGAAAAATTGAAATAAAACAAATAAAATTACAAAAATGTTAAAATTAACAATTAACCCCCCCCCACACACACACACAAACAAATGAAATAGTTAATGCTAGATCCTAGGCGTGTTTTGGATGGGTGCAAAGTGGTTTTACAGATTAGAGAAAAAAGAAGGGGGGGAAGTAAATCATTTGAGAATTTTAAGAAATGAATACACTGAAGTAGAGTAAAATGACATGATGGGAATGAAATAGAATTTGAAAAAATATACACAAAAGTAAAGACTATAGCAAAAAAAAGAAAAATATTTTTACTAAAAATTAAAAATAAATATAAATTTTTTTGTTCTGTATTTAAGAAAAAAGAAAAGAAATGAAAAAGAAAAAAGGTAAAGAAAAGAAAAAAAACGAAATCAATTGATAATTTGAAAAAGTGAATATACTGTAGTAGACTAAAGTGAAATGATGGAAATAAAATAGAATTTGAAAAAAAAATTACATAAAACCAAAAAAATTGTAATGAAAATTAAATAAGAATATTTTTTAAATATGAAATTTATTTTCAAATGGTTTCCATACAACACCCAGTGCTCATCCCAACAGGTGCCCTCCTCAATGTCCATCACCCACCCTCCCCTCCCTCCCATCCCCCATCAACCCTCAATTTATTCAGTTTTTAAGAGCCTGTTATGGTTTGACTCCCTCCCTCTCTAACTTTTTTTCCTTTCCCCTTCCCCATGGTCTTCTGTCAAGTTTCTCAGGATCCGAATAAGAGTGAAAACATATGGTGTTTGTCTTTCTCCATATGACTAATTTCACTCAGCACAACACTCTCCATATCCATCCACGTTGCTACAAAACGCCATATTTCATTCTTTCTCAATGTCAGGTAGTATTCCATTTTGAACAGAAACCACAATTTCTTTATCCATTCATCAATTGATGGGCACTTAGACTCTTTCCATAATTTGGCTATTGTTCAAAGTGCTGCTATAAACCTTGGGGTACAAGTGCCCCTATGCATCAGCACTCCTGTATTCTTTGGGTAAATTCATAGCAGTGCTATTGCTGGGCCATAGGGTAGACCTATTTTTAATATTCTGAGAAACCTCAACACTATTTTCCAGAGTGGCTGCACCAGTTGGCATTCCCACCAACAGTGCAAGAGGGTTCCTGTTTCTCCACATCCTTGCCAGTATCTATAGTCTCCTGATTTATTCATCTTAGCCACTCTGACTGGGGTGAGATGGTATCTGAGTGTGATTTTGATTTGTATTTCCTTGATGAGGAGCGATGTTGAGCATCTTCTCATGTGCCTGTTGGCCATCCGGATGTCTTCTTTAGAGAATTGTCTATTCATGTTGGTGGGCGGGGCTGCAGTCAGACCTGATGTCTGCCCCCAGCCCACCACTGGGGCCACAATCAGAGTGGTGTGTACCTTATCTTCCCCTCTCCCAGGGGCAGGACTCACTGTGGAGTGGTGTAGCCCCTGTCTGCGCTGCTTGCACACTTCCAGGCTTGTGCTGCTTTGGTGGGATCTGGCATATTACCTGGGGTGTATCTACAAGGTGCACAGTGACAGGAGGGGCAGGCTTAGCTCCCTTTGCCATCAGTGGGAAGTGCCATCAGGGCTCGCTTTGCCATCAGTGGTCCCCTGTGGGAGGGTCCCTGCAGCACCACGAGGGAGGCAGACCTGCCGGAGGGATGGATCCACAGATGCACAGCACTGGGTGTTTGAGTGATAAAAGCAAGTTGGGTGACAGGAACTGATTCCCTTTGGGATTTCAGCTGGGGGATGGGAAAGGGAGATGGCGCTGGCCACCACCTTTTTCCCCGCCAAGCTTAGCTCTGTCTTCCAGGACTCATCAACTCTCCCTCCAGGTGTCTTCTTGCTCTCCCAGCTCTCCGAGAGCAGAGCTGTTGACTGTTAGCATCCCAGATGTTAAACCCCACTGTCTGTCAGAACTCATGGAGTCTGGCCCCTCTGCTTTTGCAAGCCAGACTTTGGGGGCTGTGTCTTGCCAGGCAGTCTGCCCCTCCACCGCCCTGGCTCCCTCCCAAACGTCCATATAGCATGCACCGCCTCTCTGCCCTTCCTACACTCTTCCGTAGGCCTCTGGTGTGTGCTTGGCCCTGGAGAGTCCATTCTGCTAGTCTTCTGGAAGTTTTCTGGTTTATTTAGGCAGATGTGGGTGGAATCTAAATGATCAGTATGATAAGGTGAGCCCAGCATTCTCCTACACCGCCATCTTCCCCTCTCTCCCCAAATAGGGATATTTTTAGTAGAAATTGAAAGTAAAAATGAAGTTTTGGTCTCTTGCCCCCCAAACGCAGGCTATAGGACAGCCAGCGAGGCATCGGAACGCCCTTGCTGTGGTTCAGCTCCTTCTTGGGAAATACCACCTCAGAGGAGATGTAGCATCATGAGGGACGACCTTGAGAACCTTGGACAGGAGCCAGCACTGCCCATAGTGCAAACAACAAGAGGGGTGCCCTCAGGGTGACCTGGCCCTCTGCCAGCCTCATGCCCCTGCTCAGGGGCATCTGCCAGTGAGAATGGATAAATGGAAGATCCTCAGAAAAGCCAGGTCTAGATCATCTGACAGAACAGAGGGATGTGCCAGGTGGCTAGAACCCTGCACCTGGGGGCCACCTGTGGGGTTAGGTATAAGTCCCAGGGTGTGGCATTGGGTGACCCTGCACATCAGTTCAGCTGGGGTGGGTGTGGGAGAGGCAGGTGGGCCATGGTCAACAGTGCTCATATGGACATGGGTAGGGACTTGGACCCAAGGACATGGCTCTGTTCAACACATTCCATATTTCCTCAAACTAGTGAATATGGGATATGCAGTTTTAACACCCTGAACTTCTCTAACAATTCCATGTTCTGTGGTACTGCTGGGTCACTTTCTATGAATGACTACTTTTCCTCATTATGGAGACCAATGCTTCATACTTCCTTGGGATGTGGAGGTGGACATTGCCAATTTGACCTTTATAGGTGATGAAAAAAAATGCTTTGTAATTTTCTGTGTCTTATTCTGGTTGGCTATTAGTTTGCAAGCCATTTTACCATTTTGGTTTTTGCTTTGAAGCTTCCTCTGAGTTTACTGAGGAAACATTTCCAGTATACTGTGTCATGATTGGGGAAGTACAAGGTTGTATTTTAGTATTTTCTTATGCCAGCTGGGGAGAACAGAAACTACTGCTTACCACGTGTGAGCCCCAGGATCTTTTTCCCTCTAATCCTTTATTGTGATTCTTTCCTGGCTTCTGGCAGTCTCCTCCTATGCATGTGGGGTTCCCTCCTCAGCTGGAGACACAAAGGGGCTGTCTGCTGGTGCCCAACTTGAGAGGAAGAGTGAATGTCCCCACTAGTTTTAAAATGCCCGCCTTCCTTTTACACAAAAACCAGATAGGGATACCATAACACACCTAAAAACTACATGGGCAAAAATCTCCTTGACCTTGGTCTTGGAAATGATGTTTCGGATATGACTCCAAATGCACAGTCAATGAAGACAAAAATCAGTGAGTGAGAACACATCAAACTAAAAATCTTCTGCTTAGGAAAAGAAACATTCACCAAAGGAAAAGACATTTTACAGGGATGGAAAAAAATTGTAAAACGTGTGATATGAGGTTCATATCCAAAATTTAAAAAAAGCTTATACAGCTCAATATTATAACAAGCAACCCAATTAAAAAAATGGGGGGTAGAGGACTTGAAAGGGCATGTTTCCAAAGTCCATGTACAAACGTCCAGCAAGTGCATTAAAACGTGCTTAACATCACTCATCACCAGAGACATGCAAATCAAAGCCACAATCCCATAACACTTCACACCTGTTATTATGGCTGTTACCATCAGACAAGAGATAACAAATGCTTGTGAGCATGTGGAAATAAGCAAACCTGGTACACTGTCCCTAGGAATGTAAACTGGTGAGGTTACTACTGAAAACAGTATGGAGAGTTCTCAAAAAATGAAAAACAAAAGTATGGTTGTGCCCAGCGATCCCTTTTCTGAGTGATATACACAGAGGATGAAGTCACTATATCAGAGATATATATTGTTCATTTCAGCATTATTCTCCACAGCTGAGATACTGAAAAAACCTAACTGCTCATCAAGGGATTAATAAAGAAGATGTGAGATTAGATAGATGGATGGATGGATACAGATAGATAGATAAATAGATGATAGATTTCATCCATATAAAAGTTAATCGTGCCATTTGTGACTACATGGATGAAGCTTGAAGACATTATGCTAAGTTAAATTAGTCAGAGAGAAAGACACATTCTGTATGATCACACTTACATGTGGAGTCTAGAAACATCAAATTCACAGAAACAGAGTGTGCAATGGTGGGTTCCAGGGACTGAGGGGCAGGGAAAATGGGGGTGGTGGAATTGCTCAGTGTGTCCAAACTTCCAGTTAGAAGATAGACAAAAAGCTTCCATGGATCTAATGTACAGTAAGATGACAATAATTAATATACATATTGTATATTGAAAGTTGCTTTATGTTCTTACCATAATTAGCTGAAGAATGTATTGACTAACTTCAACTTGGTAAACATTTCGCATTATATACATGTATCAAGGCATCATATTGTACACCTTAACCTTACATAATGTTATATGTCGATTATCTCTCAATAAATCTGGGGCCAAAAAAAAAGGTATTCCTAGAAGACATTCCTATACACATTTGGCTAGCAATAATTTAACTATGCATGGACATGACTGAAAATCATACAATATGTGATATTAACCCTAAAGATGTTTTATGCACAGAGAAGATTTCATACAAGTGTGCATGTGTCTGTGTTGCTGGGAATAATTTCATGTGATTCTGTACACCCATAGAAACAACAACCATAACAACAGGTGTTAGGACGCTGTTAGGACATGCTAATGCCATGACTGTGTTAAAGAATGTAATGCCTAAAATGGTTCCTGGATTTGCCATTATATTATGGATTTAGCCAGACGAAGGAACTCACTTCAGCACATAGACAAACTACGTACTTGCAAAGACTTGGGGGTGATAATTAGAATTTCATACCCCACATCATCCTCAATCATCACAGGAGAGGACAATGAAGATATGAGGGTTAGGGGAACAGATACAGAACATGAGAACATAGACACAAAAGTCCTTCAGGAAAAATCCGCCTGGAAACTGGCCTGGAACGTCCAGAATCATTGTCCTTGGCCCTTAATGAGATTCACAATGTTCCAAATAGCAGGCAGGGACTGACCCGCTTTGCAATAGTATTTTAGAAAGGAATCCTTAACCCTTTCATTACTGATTGAGTGAATTTTATGATAACTTATATGACCAAGTTGATGCCATGCATATCCATGTCCAAGAACTAACTGGTACACTTGGGTCATATCATCCACAGACAATAAGAACATGGCCTCTGCCACTGACAAGCCTTGCCACCCTTTCTACAGAATACTGGAAGCTAATCAGGTCTTCAGAGAGCACCCAGTGCCACCTGAAGAGAGCGGGAAGGACCTTATGACGAACTGGTAACCAACTACACTGCCATCTGAATTAGGGAAAGATGCCTCTGGATTCACACAAGCTGCACAAAATAGTTCCGCAAAATGCCATCGTCAACACCCTTGATGGCAATCCCCATGACAACCATAGGTAAGGATTCTTAGAGCCAATTCCCAGGCTCTGGAAGCACATGGCATCACATAGTAGGTCACGGATCAAAAAACTGCTCTTCCACCTAGTTTCATTTTCCGGCTCTTTCCTGTCAGGAAAAAAAAAAAAACTTTTTAAAATGGAGTCTACCCTTTCCCTACTATTTTAAGACTGTCTACGTTTCCTTTTCTCCCTCTGACCCTCTACGACTGTCTTTCAGACTGCATCTGCCCCATTCACCTGTGTAGTTATCTCAGCAGGTCAGAACCAGACCCCTACACCAGTTTTCCAAGTCCCGGCTACAGTAAATAATCAGTCTGATTGTCAATTGTTTTGACATCAGGATAGCAAGTAAGCCCCTGAAGTAATGTTTTTTCCTGCCAATGCAAGCAGGTGAATGCACCATGTGGTTGGACAAATGGAACAGTGCGGTATCCACAACCAGAACTGCAATGTCACTCTGCTTTTCCTTCCAGTGCATTTATTGGGACCACAACTTTGATGGAAGCTTCAGGATGGTCCTTTGCTCAGGTGAATTGTTGGGAGAGAATACTTCCCTTTGCATGAAGACAAGCATGGTGATGTGCTCTCTCTTGGTGACATAGCAAGGCAACCTGGTGCCAGATGGCCAATAGGTGCTCCAGCATAACCCCCATGGCACAAACACTTTCCACATAACAAAATGTTTCATTGGAACTCAGACCACCCATGCATGAACTGACATAGCTCAGCCACTTCCAGGTAAGTCTGCCTAACAGCACAAGTCATGTGAAAGTAGACCGAAAATCTGGAGTAGCTCAATCAGGTGACAAAACCCACCTTATAGCTGCTGAAGGGCTGCAGGCATCCCATGTGTCACATACTTGCAGTAATTCATGAGAATTGACCAGTGATAGTGGGCCTCAATTGCCAGAGAAGGGGGAATTCATGAAAGGCTCCACATGAGCTGGTCAGGCTAACATCTTGGCACTGTTTGGGCTGTTAGGAATTCTGAAGACAGCAGGCTAGAGATGTACTGGCTGAGAGCAGACTGTGGCTGGGACTCCTTGGTCATTGATGCTGAATGGGACATACTGGCTAGCTCAGTCATGGCAAAGTCTCCTCTGTGGCCCTTTAGATACCCTCAACTACCTAGATAGTCTTGGGAATGTGAGCCATCTTATGAGCATCTGGGCATTTACATTTCGGTATTTAACTGTAAAGTGCCACCTGTTAGGAGGGGGCTTTAATGCTTGTAAAATGGGTGGGCTGAAAGGAGAAATGGTGTGTTTAATGACCCCCTCCTTCAGTAAATTTTGAATTATGGACTGCAATAACTCAGTCCTCTATTGCACACAATATTGGTGTATATGTCCTGAGTTAATCTGGTGTGGGTGGTGCAATTTGCAGTCCTAAAATCTCCTTATATGTAACTCCCCCCAGGAAGGCCAGGCACTGGGTTTGTTCCCACTGGCCTTGATGGCATATGAGGTCATCCACACCATTAGGAAGACAGTGTAGGGTCAAAGGGGCCACCATTGATAAAAGAGATTCAGTAAAGATTCTTCCAATGGTGACATCTAAGGAATATTGAGACACTTCTATTATCCCTCCCTTTATACTTTGTAAGATAAAGGGCACCACACTTGTATTTGGAGCGGTTCCTGGGAAGCACTGTACCTTGACTTCAGGGTCAATGAGAGAAATAAAGTGTCTATATCTGTGTCTTACAGGGTAATTACAGAAGTATACAGGCAGCTGTCCCCTGAAGAAGGACATACACCATGGACCTTCAGGTCCCTAGGCAGGGCCTTGGCATCTTCCCACCCACTTGGATCCCAGCTCACCCTACCAGGGCTGTCATGACCAGAGAAGTGATGGTACCCACCCAAAAGGTAGGTACAGCAGTCTCTTGAAGATCGCAAATGTCTGAGCAAAGGTTTCTGACTTGTGTTTGGGCTGTCATGAGATTAAGTCATTAAGGACCCCTCTTCTCAGAGCTGTGCATAAAGAGAAGTGTGGGCATCATCTCTAGGTCAAGAGAGCTGAGTTGAAGTGCCACCCTTTGAATGGGGCACATAAGAGTCCCCCAGTCTCCATATGCCGAATGGACACTCCTATGGGCTCCTATCTGTGGAGGTGGTGAGCCCATCAGCATTTGCAGCAAAGAAGTCTTGGGCTTCTTGAAAATTCTCGTTTTCACATCTGACTATGGCATGCATGCTGATGTCTTCTATACTAAAGCTGGTATTTCCATGAATTGTATTGCCACAAGGATTAAAATCAGAGTGGTCCTTCATGAAGAACTCCTTAGATTCTGTTGTCAAGTGGCTCTCCTCCAGGTTGGAAATGGACAAGGGCTCATGGGCACATGACATAAGGCAAAAACAAAAACAAAAACACCCATTGAATTGTACCCATTGTATCTTAGAGTTGGATTGGGTCACCTGGGCTTGACCTCTCCCAGTGGGCCTGTGCTGTCATGCCACAAAAATCCATGCCCTGGGACTCAGAGCTTCTTTCTTCCTACCTCTGTGGGCTCTGGGGCCCTAGGAAGCCTCTTCCTCAGAACCTTCCCCTTTTTCCCTGGTGTGTGTCTCCTGACCTGTGCCTTGGTGTGCTTGCCATGGCCTTTTGAAACAGTGAAATGTCTGTGGGCTTCTCTAGGTTGTCTCTAAGTAAACAGGACGTTCATACCTTGAGTTTTTCAGTGAATGATGAATTTAGGGGTCTTGGTCCAATCCAGCCAGCTTTAGCATGTCAAGTGCTGTAAGCAACAGCTTGGAGAAAATGACAAAGGCCTGCAAGAGCCAATCAATGTCCTCGTCTCCCTCCCTTTGGACAAATTATTCCAGCAAACCTTGCACTTCCATGATGGTATAGTGCCTGTTACCATTTCTGTCTTTCACGCTGGTCCTTGGACATGTTGTTGTAGTGGATCATGACAGGGAAGACCTGATATAGACTTTAGCTCTTCCCAGACACGTGTGCTAAGCCTCCCACACTGGGGTGACCCATTCAACACTTGTCAAATAGGGAGCCATTGTCAACAGCAGCGAGGAATACAGCCAGTAGGGGGGTACATCTCAGACCAACTGAGATGTGGGGGTGAGGAACTAGTGAGCCCTTCTTAGCTCTAACGCATTGTAGGAGGGCGCCACCTAGGCTGCCAATCGCATACTTGGGGCAAATGTATTGGGGCACCCCAGGTGTTGTACCGAATTAAGAACATGTAGACTGTGATCTGCTGAAGGAAGAAGAAAGAGCCACTTGCTCAGGGGTTGACAGGGGGCTCCCTAGGAATCCCTGCTCCTGCTTTGGGTACATGACATGTGTGGGGCCCTTCTGACTGAAGGTGGGGTTTCAGTACACCCACAACAAAGGAAATGGAGAAACAGGATTTATGACTTAAGAGCCCAGAACAAGGGGGCACAAGGACCCAGAAAAGCGCAGCCCTCGATCGCACATTCCCAGTGATCAGGACATAGACATCATGGTAGCAAGTACCTGATTACTTAGGAGTGGATGGGGCTGAAGTCCCGAACTTTTCACAGGCTCACCTCTGTGTGTTTATTCTAGAAGGCTCTTAGAAAACCAAAGTTGGAATCCTAAGCAGATTCCTATCTAAGGTTAAACTCACTGAAGTAGCCAAAAGAAAGAGAGCAGGGATTCACATTCACTGGCTCCCTCTGGATGCCAGAGTCATCCATAGGTACTTGTGCCTACCTTTCTGATTCATTTCATTGGGTGCTCCTTTCATCCTCATGGTCTCAGTCTCTCACATTTGGAAACTTGCTCTCCAGGGAGGCACAGCTTGTGCTAAGTGGAACCTAATCTCCATCCTCTTCCCTCACAGTCCACAGACACCCCAGTGTGGGAGAGGCGCTTTGGGAGGGTTGTAGCCCACCATTACCCTGACCCCACGTTGGGACTGGAGGAAGACAGATTACCTGGAGAATGAGAAAATGTTCAGTGTGCAAGAGCACAGTTTTGGAGAAAACTCATGAATGTGTCCAGAAAGGAGCTTGTGGCAACTTCTCTTAATTCTGGAACTAGACACTTCAGTTCAAGACACACCTGCTGTCTCGGGTCCTCGGCACAGAGTCTCAGGCCCAATTTGGGCTCTTGGATGCTTAGAAATATATGTAGAGGGCACAACCACGCAGTTTTCAAGTTTTATTTCATAGTGCTGGTCAGTGACCCATGAGATACCTGGTGTCAGAGTTGGGATGTGCTGGGGACCCCTGTGTCTTCTGCGGAGCCCCAGAAACATGGATGTCAGCTATGTGGCCTCATTACTGTATTTTCACAGATGTGCCAGGTGCATTGCCTATAGTTGTTCAGGGGTCTGGTGCCTGAATTATGGATTGTCTTCACCAACAATCACTTCCTGAACTTTCTCAGTGTTGATAATTCTGAAATTTGTGGCAATACCAAATAGGATTGCAGCTATATGGCATAAATGTGACCAAAAACCACTCTGAGATATACCACGGATTCATGACTTTGCCTGACTGACTGAAGTCTTCTTGGAGGGGTCCGCTGTCTGTGCTCCCACCAGTGCCTCGTCCAGTGCACCATGGAGGATCCCAGCCTACGTGACAATGGCAGTTCCTTTTATTGTCGCACATCCCTCTGTGACTGCATTTCTGTGGGATACAGTCATAATTCAGCTGAGCCACACTTCCAGTGCAGTAGGTGTCCTGACAGAACTTTCCAGGAACACAGGGGGTACCAGTTCTCACATGACCAATCTCGGTTGTTCCTGTGCTACGATGTGAATCCAGCCTCAAACACCAGACCCCTGAGATCTCAGACGGATGGAATCCAACATGCTCTTGCAGCTGAGGGAGATATGTGACATTCCTACATGGCAGCCTTCCACATGGCACGTCTGTGTGGGAATAGGGTTCAGCATTGAATTCCCCGGGGTGTTCTGCAGTGTCCATATTGGCTGCCTTTGTGATTTATGGTATAGCAGACATCTTCACCTTTCCCAGAATTTCTGCCAAAGATTTCTTGGCAGTGCATAGTGCGGTAAGTGCAGTTCCCATGATAGCAGCATCCCTCTTCAGTGCATGGGGTTCCATCTTGCATATGGAAGTCATCAGGGTACGCCAAGGACACCCCACGTCAGGACTCTGGAAGATCACATATATTTTGGATTGGTCTGCCGAGTGTCCCAGCATCGGAATAGATGCAGTTTGTACAGCATTTGTCTGTATTACATTTGCTTCCAGCGGTTAAGATACAATCACTTTTATAGCAGGGATTGCTGTAGCACTGCTTGAAGGAGCCACAGTCTCACTACTCACGTGGGTCAGCTAAGTAGTTACCAAAACGATTGTTGGTCAGGCTTTTATTTCAATGCACATTTCGGTGTGGAGCATGCACTTGCCTGTTCCACAATTTATTATGTGTTGCATATGAATGAAGGAATAGTTATGGAAAGCTTCCGTTATACCAGGGAATCAGGTATGATGCAGTTGGACCTTTTTTGGCAAGCATATTCATCAGTGTAAACCCAGAAAGCAATATTTCTTGCAATCTTATGTGTTGCTCTGACAACAATAATTAATGTCTGCATAAATAAGCTAGTATAATGGCATATTACCATTCATAGATGGCATATAGAATATACAACTGGAATGAAATTAAGTTCATGGGATACATCTGAAATCACAATTAAGGATGAATGTGGTTTAAGAATTTGAAAATTCTTTGATACATAATATTAGGAGGGGAGAAGGACTTTCATGCAACACATATTTACCCATGTTTATGGATCTCTCTCATTAAAAATGATCATGAAGCCAATATAGTCACTGACATCAATACCATGAAGCATTGAGTCAATTAAGTTAACTAGCCTTATTAGGAATTGGGCACTTTTTGACACATGGTTGAACACACTATACATTGTTTTGAAACTGAGAACAAGTCCTTTCAAAATTCCGTGATGGGATGAATACAACCTCCTAGAGATCCTGGGGACTGCACTGGCATTTGCTTGAGGAACAGGGGTTCCCTATCCTCCTTATATCCCAGGTTATAAGTAGGTCTCTTTGCCCTTTTGTCTGCCACTATTTGAGAAACAACGTGTTCAAACTTTGGGAATCGCTGAGGGGTCTGATTTCATAGGCAAGATCATCCAACTTCATGATACCTTCAAGACCCCCATAGTACATGTCCATGGTGACCATGGAAAGAGGAATCTCTTCCAAGTAGCCGAGGTAGTAACAGTCTGGAGGCATGGAGGCATCAGCAGATGTCTGGGCCAAAAGAGTTTCTTGTGCCACATGTGGATAATGTGTCTCTTGTCCCCAAAACACAGGCTATAGGACAGCCAGCCAGGCAGCTGAATGCTCTTGCTGTGGTGCAGCTTCTTCTTGGGAATTATCACCTCAGAGGAGATGTAGCACCTGAGGGATGGCCTTGAGAACCCTGGAGATGAGCCAGCACTGCCCAGAGTGCAAACCACAAGAGGGGTGCCCTCAGGGTGACCTGGCCCTCTGCCAGCCTCATGCCCCTGTTCAGGGACATCTGCCAGTGAGAATAGATAAATGGAGGATCCTCAGGAAAGCCAGGTCTAGATCATCTGACAGAACAGAGGGCTGCTTCAGAACCCTGCACCTGGGGGCCACCTGTGGGCTTAGATATAAGTCCCAGGGTGTGGCATTGGATGACCCTGCTCATCAGTTCAGCTGGGGTGGATGTGGGAGAGGCAGGTGGGCCATGGTCAACAGTGCTCACATGGACATGGGTAGGGACTTGGACACAGAGACATGGCTCTATTCAACACATTCCATCTTTCCTCCAGCTACTTGCATATGGGATATGCAATTATAACACCCTGAACTTCTCTACCAATTCCATGTCCTGTGGTACTGCTGAGTCACTTTCTAAGGATGACTACTTTTCCTCATTATGGAGACTACTGCTTCCTACTTCCTTGTGATATGGAGGTAAACATTTTCAATTGTAGTTTTATAGGTGATGAAAAAAACCTCTTTGTAGTTTTATGTGTCTTATTCTGATTGGCTATTATTTTGCAAGCCATTTGATCCTTTTGGTTTTTGCTTTTAAGATTCTTCTGTGTTTAATGTGGAAAACATTTCCCAGTATTCCATGTAATGATTGGTGAAGTACAACGTTGTATTTTAGTTTCTTCTTATGCTATCTGGTTATAACAAAAAGTACTGCTGACCATGTGTGTGCCCCAGGGGTTTTCCCCTCTAATCCCTTATGGTCGGTGGTTCTTTCCTGTCCTCTGGCAGTCTCCTCCCATGCGTGTTTGGTTCCCTCCTCAGCTGGAGATGCAGGGGAGTTGAGGTAACTTTGGCAGCTTGCACCATGGAGTCTGCCCACAATCAAAAGGTGGTATTTACCATGGCACTCCCTTGTTTGATTAAGTACCATATACTCTTTTAAAATCCCCTGGGTCATGGAAAAACCTCAGAGTTGGCTTTTGGACAAGAGTCTTTATTCTCCCCAGTGGCTGGCCTCCTGAATTAATCTCAACTTACTTTCCCAACAAAACTGAAACTTTGAACATTGACCTTTCCAGCAACATGCAACTAAATTTGGGTTTTGAATACAATGAAACAGAGAGTGAATTGGTATATTCCAGGGGCTGGCATGGAGGTACAACGAGGAGTAGATCTCAAGGGGTATGATTTTCTGTTATGCAAGATGGGTAAGGTCTAGAGGACTCTCCACAATGATATACCTGTAATTAACAATACTTTACTGTACGGTTAAAATTTTGTAAGAAGGATGTATCTCATGTTCAGTGAGCTCTTACATCAATACAAAAGTGGAAGACATGAGTTTTGTTTCCCATACAACAGTATGCTGAACTGCATGGGCACACTATCTCCTGATAATGTGAAAATAGTTTTAAAATAAACTTACATACTTTGGGGGTTTTTTGGTTGCAAAATGTATATATATATTTATTTAAGATATTAAATTTTATACTATTTTCCAACTTAATTCTGTTTTATTTTAACATTTAACATGGTCTAAGTATTTTCATATAATCTATTTTCTTTTTATATACTTCAATTCAGAAACCTTAAAAGCCTTTAATAAAATCTCTTACAATAAAATATTTTCTTTTCCTTTCCCAGTATGCTTTTGACATATGTGAAAGAAACTGCTTTTACCTTCTTCGGGATTAATAATGTTTGGTTACAACATAATGAGTTCACTACTAGCTGCCATTCTGTACATCTGGCTCCTTGAGCATTTCTTTTATTTATTTTTTTGAAAAATTTTAATGTTTGTTTGTTTGTTTGTTTGTTTATTTATTTATTTATTATATGTAATTTATTGTCAAATTGGCTTCTTTTTTAATTATGAACTTTATTGTCAAATTGGTTTCCACACAACACCCAGTGCTCATCCCAACAGGTGGTCTTCTCAATGCCCATCACCTACTTTCCCCTCTCCCCTACACCCCCATCAGCCCTCAGTTTGTTCCCAGTATTTAAGAGTCTCTTATGGTTTGCCTCCTTCCCTCTCTGTAACTTTTTTTTTCCTCCTTCTCCTCAGTTTCTCAGAATCCACATATGAGAGAAAACGTATGGTATCTGTCTTCCTCTGCCTGACTTATTTCACTTAGCATAAGGCTCATCAGTTCCATCCATGTTGCTACAAATGACCAGATTTAATTCTTTCCTATTGCCAAGTAGTATTCCAGTGTATGTATAAACCACATCTTCTTTATTCATTCGTCAGTTGATGGACATTTAGGCTCTTTCCATAATTTGGCTATTGTTGAGAGTGCTGCTATAAACATTGGGGTACAAGTGCCCCTATGCATCAGCACTCCTATATCCCTTGGGTAAATTCCTAGCAGTGCTATTGCTGGGTCATAGGGTATATCTCTTTAATTTTTTGAGGAACCTCCACACTGTTTTCCAGAGCGGTTGCAACAGTTTGCATTCCCACCAACAATGCAAGAGGGTTTCTGTTTCTCCACATCCTCTCCAGAATCTATAAACTCCTGATTTGTTCATTTTGGCCACTCTGACTTGTATGAGGTGCTATCTCAGTGTAGTTTTTATTTGTGTTTCCTGATGAGGAGTGACATTGAGCTTCTTTTCATGTGCCTGTTGACCATCTGGATTCCTTCTTTAGAGAAGTGTCTATTCATGATTTCTGCCCATTTCTTCACTGGATTATTTGTTTTCCAGGTGTGGAGTTTGGTGAATTCTTTATAGATTTTAGATACTAGCTCTTTATCCGATATGTTATTTGCAAAACTTTTTTCCCATTCCGTTGGTGGCCTTTTAGTTTTGTTGATTGTTTCCTTTGCAGTGCAGAAGCTTTTTATCTTTTTTTTCAATATATGAAATTTATTGTCAAATTGGTTTCCATACAACACCCAGTGCTCATCCCAAAAAGTGCCCTCCTCAATACCCATCACCCACCTCCCCTCCCTCCCACCCCCCATCAACCCTCAGTTTGTTCTCAGTTTTTAAGAGTCTCTTATGCTTTGACTCTCTCCCACTCTAACCTCTTTTTTTTCCCTTCCCCTCCCCCATGGGTTTCTGTTAAGTTTCTCAGGATCCACATAAGAGTGAAAACATATGGTATCTGTCTTTCTCTGTATGGCTTATTTCACTTAGCATCACACTCTCCAGTTCCATCCACGTTGCTACAAAGGGCCATATTTCGTTCTTTCTCATTGCCATGTAGTCCTCCACTGTGTATATAAACCACAATTTCTTTATCCATTCATCAGTTGATGGACATTTAGGCTCTTTCCATCATTTGGCTATTGTTGAGAGTGCTGCTATAAACATTGGGGTACAAGTGCCCCTATACATTAGCACTCCTGTATCCCTTGGGTAAATTCCTAGCAGTGCTATTGCTGGGTCACAGGGTAGGTCTATTTTTAATTTTCTGAGGAACTTCCACACTGTTTTGCAGAGTGGCTGCACCAACTTGCATTCCCACCGACAGTGCAAGAGGGTTCCCGTTTCTCCACATCCTCTCCAACATCTATAGTCTCCTGATTTGTTCATTTTGGCCACTCTGACTGGCGTGAGGTGATATCTGAGTGTGGTTTTGATTTGTATTTCCCTGATGAGGAGTGACGTTGAACATCTTTTCATGTGCCTGTTGGCCATCTGGATGTCTTCTTTAGAGAAGTTCTATTCATGTTTTCTGCCCATTTCTTCACTGGATTATTTGCTTTTTGGGTGTGGAGTTTGGTGAGCTCTTTATAGATTTTGGATACTAGCCCTTTGTCTGATATGTCATTTGCGAATATCTTTTCCCATTCCATTGGTTGCCTTTTAGTTTTGTTGGTTGTTTCCTTTGTTGTGCAGAAGGTTTTTATCTTCATAAGGTCCCAGTATTTCATTTTTGCTTGTAATTCCCTTGCCTTTGGGGATGTGTCAAGTAAGAGATTGGTACGGCTGAGGTCAGAGAGGTCTTTTCCTGTTTTCTCCTCTAGGGTTTTGATGGTTTCCTGTCTCACATTCAGGTCCTTTATCCATTTTGAGTGTGTTTTTGTGAATGGTGTGAGAAAGTGGTCTAGTTTCAACCTTCTGCATGTTGCTGTCCAGTTCTCCCAGCACCATTTGTTAAAGAGACTTTTTTCCATTGGATGTTCTTTCCTGCTTTGTCAAAGATGAGTTGGCCATACGTTTGTGGGTCTAGTTCTGGGGTTTGTATTCTATTCCACTGGTCTATGTGTCTGTTTTTGTGCCAATACCATGTTTTCTTGATAATGACATCTTTATAGTAGAGGCTAAAGTCTGGGATTGTGATGCCTCCTGCTTTGGTCTTCTTCTTCAAAATTACTTTGGCTATTCGGGGCCTTTTGTGGTTCCATATGAATTTTAGGATTGCTTGTTCTAGTTTCGAGAAGAATGCTGGTGCAATTTTGACTGGGATTGCATTGAATGTGTAGATAGCCTTGGGTAGTATTGACATTTTGGCAATATTTATTCTTCCAATCCATGAGCAGGGAATGTCTTTCCATTTCTTTATATCTTCTTCAATTACCTTCATAAGCTTTCTATAGTTTTCAGCATACAGATCTTTTACATCTTTGGTTAGATTCATTCCTAGGTATTTTATGGTTCTTGGTGCAATTGTGAATGGGATCAGTTTCTTTATTTGCCTTTCTGTTGCTTCATCGTTAGTGTATAAGAATGCAACTGATTTCTGTACATTGATTTTGTATCCTGCAACTTTGCTGAATTCATGTATCAATTCTAGCAGACTTTTGATGGAGTCTATCGGATTTTCCATGTATAATATCATGTCATCTGCAAAAAGCGAAAGCTTGACTTCATCTTTGCCAATTTTGATGCCTTTGATTTCCTTTTGTTGTCTGATTGCTGATGCTAGAACGTCCAACACTATGTTAAACAACAGCGGTGAGAGTAGGCATCCCTTTCATGTTCCTGATCTCAGGGAAAAAGCTCTCAGTTTTTTCCCCATTGAGGATGATGTTAGCTGTGGGCTTTTCATAAATGGTTTTTATGATGTTTAAGTATGTTCCTTCTATCCCGACTTTCTCAAGGGTTTTTATTAAGAAAGTGTACTGAATTTTGTCAAAGGCCTTTTCTGCATTGATTGACAGAATCATATGGTTCTTATCTTTTCTTTTATTAATGTGATGTACCACATTGATTGATTTGTGAATGTTGAACCAGCCCTGCATCCCAGGAATGAATCCCACTTGATCATGGTGAATAATTCTTTTTATTTGCTGTTGAATTCGATTTGCTAGTATCTTATTGAGAATTTTTGCATCCATATTCATCAGGGATATTGGCCTGGAGTTTTCTTTTTTTACTGGGTCTCTGTCTGGTTTAGGAATCAAAGTAATACTGGCTTCATAGAATGAGTCTGGACGTTTTCCTTCCCTTTCTATTTCTTGGAATAGCTTGAGAAGGATAGGTATTATCTCTGCTTTAAACGTCTGGTAGAACTCCCCTGGGAAGACATCCAGTCCTGGACTCTTATTTGTTGGGAGATTTTTGATAACCAATTCAATTTCTTCGCTGGTTATGGGTCTGTTCCAGCTTTCTATTTCATCCTGATTGAGTTTTGGAAGAGTGTGGGTGTGTAGGAATTGTCCATTTCTTCCAGGTTGTCCAATTTGTTGGAATATAATTTTTCATAGTGTTCCCTGATAATTGTTTGTATCTCTGAGGGGTTGGTTGTCATAATTCCATTTTCATTCATGATTTTATCTATTTGGGTCATCTCCCTTTTCTTTTTGAGAAGCCTGGCTAGAGATTTGTCAATTTTGTTTATTTTTTCAAAAAACCAACTCTTGGTTTCGTTGATCTGCTCTACAGTGTTTTTAGATTCTATATTGTTTATTTCTGCTCTGATCTTTATTATTTCTCTTCTTCTGCTGGGTTTATTCTGCCTTTGCTGTTCTGCTTCTATTTCCTTTAGGTGTGCTGTTAGATTTTGTATTTGGGATTTTTCTTGTTTCTTGAGATAGGCCTGGATTGCAATGTATTTTCCTCTCAGGACTGCCTTCGCTGCGTCCCAAAGCGTTTGGATTGTTGTATTTTCATTTTCGTTTGTTTCCATATATTTTTTAATTTCTTCTCTAATTGCCTGGTTGATCCACTCATTCTTTAGTAGGGTATTCCTTAACCTCCAAGCTTTTGGAGGCTTTCCAGACTTTTTCCTGTGGTTGATTTCAAGCTTCATAGCATTGTGGTCTGAAAGTATGCATGGTATTATTTCAATTCTTGTATACTTATGAAGAGCTGTTTTGTGACCCAATATATGATCTATCTTGGAGAATGTTCCATGTGCAGTCGAGAAGAAAGTATGTTCTGTTGCTTTGGGATGCAGAGTTCTAAATCTATCTGTCAAGTCCATCTGATCCAATGTATCATTCAGGGCCCTTGTTTCTTTATTGACTGTGTGTCTAGATCTATCCATTCTGTAAGTGGAGTGTTAAAGTCCCCTGCAATTACCACATTCTTATCAATAAGGTTGCTTATGTTTGTGAGTAATTGTTTTATATATTTGGGGGCTCCGGTATTCAGCGCATAGACATTTATATTGTTAGCTCTTCCTGATGGATAGACCCTGTAATTATTATATAATGCCCTTCTTCCTCTCTTGTTACAGCCTTTAATTTAAAGTCTAGTTTGTCTGATATAAGTATGGCTACTCCAGCTTTCTTTTGGCTTCCAGTAGCATGATAAAGAGTTCTCCATCCCCTCACTCTCAATCTGAAGGTGTGCTCAGGTCTAAAATGAGTCTCTTGTAGACAGCAAATAGATGGGTCTTGTTTATCTATCCATTCTGATACCCTATGTCTTTTGGTTGGAGCATTGAATCCATTTACATTCAGTGTTATTATAGAAAGATATGGGTTTAGAGTCATTGTGATGTCTGTATGTTTTATGCTTGTAGCGATGTCTCTGGTACTTTGTCTCACAGGATCCCCGTTAAGATCACTTATAGGGCTTGTTTAGTGGTGACAAATTCCTTCAGTTTTTGTTTGTTTGGGAAGACCTTTATCTCTCCTTCTATTCTAAATGACAGACTTGCTGGATAAAGGATTCCTGGCTGCATATTTTTTCCTGTTCAACACATTGAAGATCTCGTGCCAATCCTTTCTTCCCTGCCAAGTTTCAAAAGAGAGATCAGTCACGAGTCTTATAGGTCTCCCTTTATATGTGAGGGCACGTTTATCCCTTGCTGCTTTCAGAATTTTCTCTTTATCATTGTATTGTGCCAGTTTCACTATGATATGTCGTGCAGAGGATCAATTCAAGTTACATCTGAAGGGAGTTTTCTGTGCCTCTTGGATTTCAATGCCTTTTTCCTTCCCCAGTTCAGGGACGTTCTCAGCTATTATTTCTTCAAGTACCCCTTCAGCACCTTTCCCTCTCTCTTCTTCCTCTGGGATACCAATTATGCATATATTATTTCTTTTTAGTGTATCACTTAGTTCTCTAATTTTCCCCTCATACTCCTGGATTTTCTTATCTCTCTTTTTCTCAGCTTCCTCTTTTTCCATAATTTTGTCTTCTAGTTCACCTATTCTCTCCTCTGCCTCTTCAATCCGAGCCGTGATCATTTCCATTTTATTTTGCATCTTGTTTAAAGCATTTTTCAGCTCCTCGTGACTGTTCCTTAGTCCCTTGATCTCTGTAGCAAGAGATTCTCTGCTGTCCTCTATACTGTTTTCAAGCCCAGCGATTAATTTATGACTATTATTCTAAATTTACTTTCTGTTATATTATTTAAATCCTTTTTGATCAGTTCATTAGCTTTTGTTATTTCCTGGAGATTCTTTTGAGGGGAATTCTTCCATTTGGTCATTTTGGATAGTCCCTGGAGTGGTGCAGACCTGCAGGGCACTTCCCCTGTGTTGTGGTGTATAACTGGAGTTGGTGGTGGAGCCGCAGTCAGACCTGATGTCTGTCCCCAGCCCACCGCTAGGGCCACCGGCAGACTGGCGTGTGCCTTCTCTTCCCCTCTCCTAGGGGCGGGATTCACTGTGGGATGGCATGGCCTATCTGGGCTACTTGCACACTGCTAGGCTTGTGGTGCTGGGGATCTGGCGAATTAGCTGGGGTGGGTAGGCAAGGTGCATGGGGGCAGGAGGGGCAGGCTTAGCTCGCTTCTCCTTAGGTGATCCACTTCAGGAGGGGCCCTGTGGCAGCAGGAGTGAGTCAGACCCGCTGCCGGAGGTTTGGCTCCGCAGAAGCACAGCGTTGGGTGTTTGCGCGGAGCAAGCAATCTCCCTGGCAGGAACTGGTTCCCTTTGGGATTTTGGCTGGGGGATGGGCGAGGGAGATGGCGCTGGTGAGTGCCTTTGTTCCCTGCCAAGCTGAGCTCTGTCGTCTGGGGCTCAGCAACTCTCCCTCCCTTTGTCCTCCATCCTTCCTGCTTTCCGAGCAGAGCTGTTAACTTATGAACTCCCAGATGCTAAGTGGTGCTTGCTGTCAGAACACACTCCGTCTGGCCCCTCCGCTTTTGCAAGCCAGACTCGGGGTCTCTGCTTGGGCCGCAGGCTGCCCCTCTGCCCCAGCTCCGTCCTGCCAGTCCGTGCAGCGCGCACCGCCTCTCTGCCTTTCCTACTCTCTTCCGTGGGCCTCTCGTCTGGGCTTGGCTCTGGAGACTCCGTTCTGCTAGTCTTCTGGTTGTTTTGGGGTTAGTTAGGCAGGTGTAGGTGGAATCTAAGTGATCAGCAGGACGCGCGGTGAGCCCAGCGTCCTCCCATGCCGCCATCTTCCTTAAACCCCTCCCAGAAGCTTTTTATCTTCATGAGGTCCCAATAGTTCATTTTTGCTTTTAATTCCCTTGCTTTTGGAGATGTGTCAAATAAGAAATTGCTGCGGCTGAGGTCAGAGAGGTTTTTTTCTTGCTTTCTCCTCTAGGGTTTTGATGGTTTCCTGTCTCACATTCTGGTCCTTCATCCATTATGAGTGTATTTTTGTCAATGGTGTAAGAAAGTTGTCTAGTTTCATTCTTCTACATGTTTCTGTCCAGTTCTCCCACCACCACTTATTAAAGAGACTGTCCTTTTCCCATCGGATATTCTTTCCTGCTTTGTGAAAGATTAGTTGGCCATACATTTGTGGGTCCAGTATTGGAGTCTGTATTCTATTCCATTGGTCTATGTGTCTGTTTTTGTGCCAGTACCATGCTGTCTTGATGATTACAGCTTTGTAGTAGAGGCTAAAATCCGGGGTTGCGATGTGTTCAGCTTTGGTTTTCTTCTTCAATATTACTTTGGTTATTCGGGGTCTTTTGTGATTCCATACAAATTTCAGGAATGATTGTTCTAGCTTGGAGAAAAATGCTGGTGCAAATTTGATTGGGATTGCATTGAATGTGTAGATAGCTTTGGGTATTATTGACATTTTAACAATATTTATTCTTCCAATCTATGAGCACAGAATGTGTTTCCATTTATTTTTATCTTTTCAACTTTCTATAGTTTTCAGCATACAGATCTTTTACATCTTTTGTTAGGTTTATTCCTAGGTATTTTATGATTCTTGGTGAAATTGTAAATGGGATCAGTTTCTTTACTTGTCTTTCTGTTTCTTATTAGTGTATAAAAATTCAGCTGACTTCTGTACATTAATTTTGTATCCTCTGACTTTGCTGAAATCATGTATCAATTCTAGCAGACTTTTGGTGGAGTCTATCGGGTTTTCCATGTGTAGTATTATGTCATCTGAAAAAAGTGAAAGCTTGACTTCATCTTTGCCAATTTTGATGCCTTTGATTTCCTTTTGTTGTCTGATTGCTGATGCTAGCACTTCCAACACTATGTTAAACAACAGTGGTGAGAGTGGACATCCCTATCATGTTCCTAATATTAAGGGTAAAGCTCTCAGTTTTTCCCCATTGACAATGATATTAGCTGTTGGTTTTTCATAAGTGGCTTTCAGAATGTTTAAGTATGTTCCTTCTGTCCTGAATTTCTTGAGGGTTTTTATTAAGAAAGGATGATGAATTTTGTCAAAAGTTTTTTTCTGCATCGATTGACAGGATCATATGGTACTTATCCTTTCTTTTATTAATGTGATGTATCATATTGATGGATTTGTGAATGTGAACCATCCCTGCAGGCCAGGAATGAATCCCACTGGATCATGGTGAATAATTCTTTTCATATGCTGTTGAATTTGATTTGTTAGTATCTTGTTGAGAATTTTTGCATATTCATTAGGGATATTGGCCTTTAGTTGTCTTTTTTTTTTTTTGCTGGGTCTCTGTCTGCTTTGGGTATTAAAGTAATGCTGGCTTCATAGAATGAATCTGGAAGTTCTCCTTCCCTTTCTAGTTTTTGGAACAGCTTGAGAAGAATAGATATTATCTCTGCTTTAACTGTCTGGTAGAATTCCCCAGGGAAGCCACCTGGTCCAGGACTCTTATTTGTTGGGATATTTTTGACAACTGGTTCAATTTCTTCACTGGTTATGGGTCTATTCAAATTTTCTATTTCTTCCCGTGTGAGTTTTGGACCTGTGAGGGTGCTTATGAATTTGTCCATTTCTTCCGGGTTGTCCAATTTGTTGGCATATAATTTTTCATAGTATTCCCTGATAATTGCCTGTATTTCTGAGGGATTGGTTGTAGTAATTCCATTTTCATTCATGATTTTATCTGTTTGGGTCATCTCCCTTTTCTTTTTGAGAAGCCTGGATAGACATTTATCAATTTTGTTTATTTTTTTCAAAAATCCAACTTTTGGTTTCATTGATCTGCTCTACAGTTTTTTAAGATTCCATATTGTTTATTTCTGCTCTGATCTTTACTATTTCTCTTCTTCTTCTGGGTTTGGGGTGTCTTTGAGTTCTGATTTTATTTACTTTAGATGTGCTGTTAGATTTTGTATTGGGGATTTTTTCTTGTTTCTTAAGATAAGCCTGGATTGCAATGCATTTCCTCTGAAGACTGCCTTTGCTGCATCCCAAAGGGTTTGGTTTGTTGTGTTTTCATTTTCATTTATTGACATATATTTTAAATTTCTTCTCTAATTGCCTGGTTGACCCACTCATTCTTTAGTAGGGTGTTCTTTATGCTCCATGGTTTTAGAGGTTTTCCAGACTTTTTCCTATGGTTGATTTCAAGTTTCATAGCATTGTGGTCTGAAAGTGTGCATGGTATGATCTCAATTCTTTTGTATTTATTTAGGGCTGTATTGTGACCCAATATGTGATCTATCTTGGAGAATGTCCCATGTGCACTCGAGAAGAAAGTATATTCTGTTGCTTTGGGATGCAGAGTTCTAAATATATATGTCAAGTCCATCTGATCCAGTGTATCATTCAGGGCCCTTGTTTGTTTATTGATCCTGTGTCTAGATGATCTATCCATTGTTATAAGTGGGGTATTAAAGGTCCCTGCAATTACCACATTCTTATCAATAAAGTTTCTTATGATTATGATTAATCGTTTTATATATTTGGGGGCTCCCATATTCGGTGCATAGACATTTTTAATTGTTAGCTCTTCCTGATGGATAGATCCTGTAATTATTACATAATGCCCTTATTCACCTGTTGTTACAACCTTTAATTTAAAGTCTGGTTTGTCTGGTATAAGTATGGCTACTCCAGCTTTCTTTTGACTTCCAGTAGCATGATAGTTCTCCATCCCCTCACTTTCAATCTGAAAGTGTCCACAGGTCTAAAATGAGTCTCTTGTAGACAGAAAATAGATGGGTCTGTTTTTTATCCATTATGACACCCTATATCTTTTCACTGGAGAATTTAGTCTTTTTATATTCAGTGTTATTGTTGAAAGATATGGTTTTAGTCATTGCGATATCTGTAGGTTTCATGATTGTAGTGATGTCTCTGGTACTTTGTGGTCCTTGCAAAATTTCACTCATAGAGTCTCCCTTAGGATGACTTGTAGGGCTGGTTTAGTGGTGATGAAATCCTTCAGTTTTTGTTTGTTTGGGAAGACCTTTATGTCTCCTTCTATTCTGAATGACAGACTTGCTGGATAAAGGATTCTCGGCTGCATATTTTTTTTTCCATTCATCATATTGAAGATTTCCTGCCATTCCTTTCTGGCCTGCCAAGTTTCAGTAGATAGGTCTACTACTACCCTTATGTGTCTACCTTTGTATGTTAAGGCCATTTATCCCTGGATTCTTTCAGAATTTTCTCTTTCTCCTTGAATTTTGCCAATTTCACTATGATATGTCATGCAGAAGATCGATTCAAGTTACGTCTGAAGGGAGTTCTCTGTGCCTCTTGGATTTCAATGCCTTTTTCCTTCCCCAGATCAGGGAAGTTCTGAACTATGATTTCTTCAAGTACACCTTCAGCACCTTTCTCTTTATCTTCCTCTTCCTGAATTCCTATTACACAGATATTGTTCCATTTGATTGCATCACTTAGTTCTCTAATCCTCCCTCATACTCCTGGATTTTTTTATGTCTCTTTTTCTCAGCTTCCTCTTTTTCCATAATTTTATCTTCTAATTCACCTATTCTCTCTTCTGCCTCTTCAATCTGAGCTGTGGTCGCCTCCATTCTATTTTACACCTCATTTAATAGCAATTTTTAGGTCCTCCTGACTATTTCTTAGTCCCTTGATCTCTGTAGCAATAGATACTCTGATGTCGTCTATACTTTTTTCAAGCCCAGTGGTTAATTTTATAACTATTATTCTAAATTCTTGTTGTGTTATATTGCTTAAATCATTTTTTATCAATTCGTTAGCTGTTGCTACTTCCTGGAGTTTCTTTTGAAGAGAGTTCTTCTGTTTCATCATTTTGGGTAGTCCCTGGGGTGGCGCCAAACTGCAGGGCACTTCCCCTGTGCTGTATGGAGTAACTTGTGCTGGTGGGCAGGGCCACAGTCAGACCAAATGTCTGTCCACAGCCCACCACTGGTGCCACAATCAGACTATTGTGTACCTTATCTTCCCCTCTCCCAGAGGTAGGACTCACTGTGGAGTGGTGTGGCCCCTGTCTGGGCTACTTGCACACTGCCAGGCTTGTGGTGCTGCTTTGATGGGATCTGGTGTATTATCTGGGGTGGATCCACAAGGTGTACAGGGGTGGTAGGGGAAGGATTAGCTCACTTTTCCATCAATGGTCCCCTGCAGGAAGGGCCTGGCAGCACCAGGAGGGAGGCAGGCCCGTCAGAGGGATGGATCCACAGAAGCACAGTGTTGGGTGTTTGTGCGATGCAAGCAAGTTCAGTGATGGGAACTGTTTCCCTTTGGGATTTTGGCTGGTGGTTGGGAGAGGGAGATGGCGCTGGCCACCGCCTTTGTTCCCCACAGAGCTGAGCTCTGTCTTCTGGGGCTCAACATCTCCTCCAGGTGTCCTCGTGCTCTCCCTGCTTTCAGAGAGCAGAGCTGTTGACTTTTAGCATTCCTGATGTTAAGCCCTGCTGGCTGTCAGAACTCAGAGAGTCTCACCCCTCTACTTTTGCAAGCCAGACTTTAGGGGCTGTGCCTTGCTGGGCAGTCTGCCCCTCCACCGCCCTGGCTCCCTCTCAACCTTCTGGATAGCATGCATCTCATCTCTACCCTTCCTACCCTCTTCTGTAGGCCTCCTGTTTGTGGTTGGCTCCAGAGAGTCCATTCTTCTAGTCTTCTGGAAGTTTTCTGGGGAATTTAGGTAGATGTGGGTGGAATCTAAGCGATCAGCAGGATAAGGTGAGCCCAGTGTCCTCCTATGCTGCCATCTTCCCCTCTCTCCCCAAATAGGAATATTTTTAATAGAAATTGAAAGTAAAAATGAAGTTTTTCTCTTTATGCATTCAAGAAAAAGAAAAGAAATTAAAAAGTGAAAAAAATGAAAAAGAAAGAAAAATAAAGGAAATTGTTTGAAAATTTGAAAAGGTGAATACATTGAAGTAGACTAAACTAACATGATGGAAGTAAAGTCGAATTTGAAAAAAATTATACAAAATTAAAAAATATAGTGATAAAAATTAAAGAAAGTTTTAATAAAAATTGAAAATAAAAATGAATTTTTTCCTGTATTCAAGAAAAAGAAGTGTAAAAGAGGAAAAGTAAGAAGAAAAAGAATAAAGAAACTTGAATAGATGAACCTGCTAACAGATTGAAGTAGGACTGAAATTGCTTCCTTTTCCCCTAGAAGTCAGTCTGTGTAGCTCTTTATAGTCCTTAAATTAAGCTGGAGGTGACACATGTGTTCTTGAAGAGAAAAGCTGGCCCGGTTGGGCGGGCCTCAGTGTAACAGCTCTGCTCTCCACTAGATGGCGCTGCTAGCCTACTGGGGTGGATTGTTGCAGAGCTTTTAGGTGCCTATGCACATGCGTGGGAGCGGTGAAAATAGCGCCACCCAGCTACCCCCTCTGTTTTCCCAGGTCAGCAATCATGCAACTGTCCTCTGTCATAAACTCTCATCCACTCCCCGCTTTCTCACTCTCCATGACCAGGCCCCAGGCAATACATCTCTCCTGAGTTTTGTCTCAGATGCGACTGTTTACCCCAGCCCCTTACTTCTGACGGACTGTGACTATGACCCTTTCCACTCCTCTGTGGAAGGGTCTCACCGAGCAATGACCCAACAAACAATGGCCAAATGTCAGCTGCACCCAGGAATGCCCATTGGACCCTGTTGTTGCCAGTGCCCCGAGACTGCAGCCAGGTGTCAGCCCCCCCCGAAAATGTTTGTGAGACAGTGTAGCATCAGTGTTTCAGGGATTATGGAAAATCACAACATACATCTGGCATCAGGATTCACCCTTAATGACTTTGCCCCAGCACCAGCGAATGTGGCTGCCTTCTGGTGTCTGCTGGGACCAGGTGGCTTCAACAGTCTCTACCTAATTCCCTTAAAGCAGTGGTCTCCCCATGTGGCCCGAGAACCTCCTGGACCCCACTCTGTTCCTGGGGATTCGCCCTTCCCACTAGAGCACCGTCAGGTATCAAGCTGCAGAGTTGCAGCCTTTGCACTCCCCTTGTTTACAGTCTTAATGGAATTTAAACCCTCTCCTTTCTCCTTTCTCCCTTTTTAGTTTAGTCCCTGCAGCTGTTTCCAATTTTCCACTTTCTCTCCAGCTGCTTTTGGGCAGGGGTGCTTTTCCCATATTCTAACCCCCTCCCAAGTCTCCATCCTCTCTCCACCCACAAAACCGGTTCCCTACCTCTGTGGCTTCTCACTCCCCAAATTCTCCTCTCAGCTCCATGTACCTGGTGAATTCTGTGGTTCAGGTTGTGCAGATTGTTGTGTGAATCCTCCAATGTGTTTTCTAGCCCATTTTTAATTACAGTAGATGGATTTGGAATCAAATTTTATGGTCTATATATAGAAAAAATATGAAAGACTCCACCAACAAAAAGCTGCTTGAAATGATACATTAATTCAGTAAAGTCACAGGACACAAAGTCAACATACAGAAATTTGTTGCATTTGTATATGAGAAAGAGAAATCAAGGAAATGATCCCATTTACAATTACACCAAAAACCATAAGATACCTAGGAATAAACCTAACTAAAGTGGTAAAAGATCTTAACTGTGAAAACTATAGAAAACTGATGAAAGAAATTGAAGAAGACACAAAGAAATGGAAAAATATTCCATGCTTATATATTGGAAGAACAAAAATTGTTAAGATGTCTTTACCACCCCAAATCAACCTACACATTCAATGAAATCCCTATCAAAATAATACCAGCATTCTTTACAGAGCTAGAACAAATAACTCTATTATTATCATGGAACCACAAAAGACCCCAAATACAAAAACAAACAAACAAAACAACAACAAACCCTCAAAACTAGAGGTATTACAAACATGGATTTCAAGCAATATTACAAAGCTATAGTTATCACTGACACAAAAACAGACACGTAGATCAATGGAACAGATTAGAAAACCCTGAAATGGACCCACAACCATATGATCAACTCATCTTTGACAAAACAAGAAAGAATATCCCATGGAAAAAAAAAAGACAGTCCCTTTGACAAACGGTGTTGGGAAAACTGGACATGACATGCAGAAACATTTTTTCCTTCCTTAATAAAGGATCACTTTCTTATACCATACACAAATGTAAACTCAAAATGAATGAAAGGCCTAAAGTGATACAGGAAACCATCAAATCCTACAGAAGAAAACCAGCAGCAAACTCTTTGACCTTGGCCACAGCAGCTTCTTCCTACTGTGTCTCCAAAGGCAATTGAAAAACAAAAGAAAACATGAACTATTGGGTTCTTGTCAAGATGAAAAGCATCTGCACAATAAAGGAAACAATCAACCAAACTAAAATGGAACCAATGAAAGGGGAGAAGATATCTGAAAATGACATATCTCATAAAGGGTTAGTATCCAAATTCTATAAAGAACTTTTCAAAGTCAACACCTAAAAAAACAATCCACCAAAGAAATGGGCAGAAGACATGAACACTTTTCCAAAGAAGATATCCAGATATCCTACAGACACATAAAAAGAATCTCAATATTGCTCGTCATAAGGTAGATACAAATCAAAACCACACTGAAATATCACCTCACACCTGTCAAAATGGCTAAAATTAACAACACAAGAAAGAAAAGATGTTGGTGAGGATGTGGAGAAAGGGGAAACATTTTGCACTGTTGGTGGGAATGCAAACTGTTGCAGGCAGTCAGGAAAACAGCATGGAGATTCCTCAAAAAAATTAAAAATAGAACTATTCTATGATGGAGCAATTGCATTACTAGGTATTTATCCAAAGGATATCAAAATGCTGATTCAAAGGGGCACATGCACCGCAATGTTTATAGCAGTGCTATCAACAGTAGGTGGAAGAGCCCAAATATCCATCAACAGATAAATGGATAAAGATATATACAATGGAATATTACTCAGCCATCAAAAAGAATGAAATATTGCCACTTGCAACAGTGTGGATGGAACTAGAGTGTATTAAGATAGGTGAAATAGGTCAGTCAGAAAAAGTTAAATATCATATGATTTCACTCATATGTGGAATCTAAGAAACACAATAGATGAACATAGGGGAAGGGACATAAGATAAAAACAGAGAGGGAGGACACCAGAAGAGACTCTTAAATACATAGAACAAACTGTGGGTGGGGGAGTGGGCTAAATGGGAGATGGGCATTAAGGAAGGCACTTGTTGAGATGAGAACTGGGTGTTATGTGTACCTGATGAATCACTAAATTCTGCCCCTGACACCAATACTATAGTGTATGTTAAGCTTGAACTTAAATTAGAAAATAATACAACAAAATTAAATACATAATACATATATGCATAAAACGAACTTTTGGGGCTACCTCAAAATAACAAGCTTCTGCACAGTGAAGGAAACAATGCACAAAACTAAAAAGCAACCCATAGAAGGGGAGAAGATATTTGTAAATGACATATCCTTAGGTTTAGTATTCAAAACATGTTAAGACTTTTTAATTTTTTAACATTTTTATTATTTTTGAGAGAGAGGGAGAGGGAGAGAGAAAGAGAGAGAGAGAGACAGACAGACAGCATGAGCAGGGGAGGGGAAGGGGGAGAGGGAGACTCAGAATCAGAAGCAGGCCCCAGGCTGTAAGCTGTCAGCACAGAGCCCAACATGGGCCTCAAACCCACCAACCATGAGATCATGACCTGAGCTGAAGTCAGACACTTAACGGACTAAGCCAGCCAGGTGCCCCTGTAAATGCTTTTTATAAATTATTTTCACATTATCAGTAGAGAGTGTTTCAATGAAGTTCAGCATACTGTCATGTGAGAAGAAAAAATCGTGTCTTCTACTTGTGTATTGTGGTAAGATCTCACTGAACATGAGACCCACCCTCTTCACAAAAATTTAATTGTGCACTACAGTATTCTTAATTACAGGTGTAATTTTGTGGAGAAGCCCTCAAGAACTTAATCATCTTGCACAAAAGAAAATCATACCTCTTGAGACCTACTCCTCATTGTCCCTCCCTGCAAGCCCCTAGCAACTAGCATTGCACTTTGTTTTATTGGTATCAAAACCCAAATTCAGCTGCCTATTGATGGAAAAGTCAATGTTCAAAGTTTTAGTTTTGGTGGGAAAGGAATTTGAGCTTTGTTCAGGAGGCCAGCCACCTAGAAAAATGCACTCTTCTCCAAAAGCCAACTCTGAGGTTTCTGCCTGATCCAGGGGTCTTTAAAGGAGTAGAGGGTACTTAATCAAACAAGGGAGTGCCATGGTTGTTACCATCTTTTGATCATCATCAGACTCCATGGTGCAAGCTGCCAAAGTTACCTCAACTCCCCTGCATCTCCAGCTGAGGAGGGAACCACACATGCATGGGACGAGACTCTCAGAGGTAGTAAAGAACCACAATAAGGGATTAGAAAGAAAAACCCTTGGGGTTCACACATGGTCAGCAGTGGTTTCTGGTATCACCAGCTGGCATAAGAAAAAAACATTATACAACCTTGTAGTTCACCAATCATCACATGGAATACTGGGAAATGTGTTCCTCAGTAAGCTGAGACAAAGCTTCAGAGCAAAAACCAAAAGGATCGAATGGCTTGCAAACTAACTAGCCATCCAGAATAAAACATGTAAAATTACAAATCAATTTTTTGAAACACCTATAAAGGTAAAATTGACAATGTCTACCTCCACATCCCAAGGAAGTAGGAAGCAGTGGTCTCCATAATGAGGAAAAGTAGTAATCCTTAGAAAGTGACCCAGAAGTACCACAGGACATGGAATTGGTGGAGAAGCTCAGGGTGTTATAATTGCATATCCCATATGCAAGTAGCTGGAGGAAAGATGGAATGTGTTGAATAGAGCCATGTCTCTGGGTCCAAGTCCCTATGCATGTCCATGTGAGCACTCTTGAACTGGCCCACCTGCCTCTCCCATATCTACCCCAGCTGAACTGATATGCAGTGTCACCCAAGGTCACACACTGTGACTGTTACCTAACCCCACAGGTGGCTCCCAGGAGTAGGGTGCTGGCTTCCCAGCACAGCCCTATGTTTTGTCAGATGGTCTAGACCTGGCTTTGCTGAGGATCCTCCATTTAACCATTCTCACTGGCAGATGTCCCTGAGCAGGGGCATGAGGCTGGTAAAGGGCCAGGTCACCCTGAGGGTGTCCCTCTTGCTGTTTTCACTCTGGGCAGTGCTGGCTTCTGTCCAGGTTTCTCAAGGTCGTCCCTCATGGCGCTACATCTCTTCTGAGGTGGTAATTCCCAAGAAGGAGCTGCTCCATGGCAAGGGCATTCAGATGCCTGGTTGCCTGTCCTATAGCCTGCGTTTTGGAGGCAAAGGCACGTTAACTACCTGAGGAGCAAGAAACTGTTTTGGCCCAGAAACCGGCTGATGATGACTCAGGATGATCAGAGAGCCTTGCAGATGGACTACCCCTTCATCCCTACAGACTGTTACTACCTCAGCTACCTGGAGGAGATTCCTCTTTACATGGTCACCATGGACACGTGCTATGGGGGCCTTGAAGGTATCATGAATTTGGATGACCTTGACTATGAAATCATATCCTCAGCAATTCCCAACGGTTTGAACACGCTGTTTCTCAGATAGTGGCAGACACCAATGCAATGGGACCTACTTATAACCTGGGATATAAGGAGGATAGGGACCCCCTGTTCTCTCAAGCAATTTTCAGTGCAGCCCCCCAGGATCTCTAGTAAGTTGTATTCATCCCATCACGGAATTTTGAAAGGACTTGTTCTCAGTTCCAAAACAATATATAGTATGGTCAACAACGTGCAAAATGTGCCCAATTCCTAATAAATCTAGTTAGCTTAATTGACTTAGTATTTCATGGAATTTATATAAGTTACTATATTGGTTTCATGATAATTTATAGTAAGAGAGATCCAGCTAACTTGGGCAATTATGTATTGCATCAGAGTCCTTTTTTTCGATATTATGAGTCAAAGTATTTTCGAATTCTTAAACCACATTCAACTTGATTGCGATTTGAGATGGATCCCATGAAGTTAATTTCAGCCCAGTTGTATATTCCATATGCTATCCACAAAGCTACATCATGATGGGTTATTTAGACAGACATTATTTATTCTTGTTTGTCATAGCAACACATCAGATTGCAAGAAATACTGGTTTGTGGCTTGACACTGATGAATGTGCTTGCCAAAAAAGGCCCAACTTCATTAGGACCTGATTCCCTGGTATAACTGAAGCTTTCAGTAACTGTTCCTTCCTTCATATGCAGCACATATGAATGGGGGTTTAGGCAAGTGCATGTTCAACACCTAAGTGATACATTTAAATAAAAGCCTGACCCACTATCATTGTGGAAACTACATAGCAGATCCAGGCAAACAATAGGACCGTGGCTCCTTCAAGTGGTGCTACAGCAATCTCTGCTGTACAAGTGATTGCATCTTAACCCCCGGAAGCAAATATAATACAGGCAGATGCTGTACATACTGCACCTATTCCGATGCTGGGACACTCGGCAGACCAATTCAAAGTATATGTGATCTTCCAGAGTCCTGACGTGGGGTGTCCTTGGCGTGCCCTGTTGATTTCTATAAGCAAGATGGAACCCTATATATTGAAGAGGGCTGCTGCTATCATGAAAATTGCACTGGCCACACTATGCACTGCCAAGAAATCGTTGGCAAAAATGCTGTGAAAGGTGAAGATATCTGCTAGATCATAAATCAAAAAAGCAGCCAATATGGACACTGCAGAAGACCCTGGGGAATTCAACACTGAACCCTGTTCCCACACAGACGTGCCATGTGGAAGGCTGCAGTGTAGTAATGTCACACATCTCCCTCAGCTGCAAGAGCATGTTGGATTCCATCCGTCTGAGATCTCAGGGTTGTGGTGTTTGAGGCTGGATTCACATCATAGCACAGGAACAATCAAGATTGGTCATGTGAGAACTGGTACTTCCTGTGCTCCTGGAAAGTTCTGTCAGGATACCTACTGCACTGGCAGTGTGGCTAAGCTGAATTATGACTTTATCCTGGAGAAATGCAGTCACATGGGGATGTGCAACAATAACAGGAAGTGCCATTGCCACATAAGCACCCTCCATGGTGCACTGGACGAGGCACTGGTGGGAGCACAGACAGTGGACCCCTCCAAGAAGAATGCAGTCAGACAGGCAAATTCATGGATCCGTGGTATATCTCAGAGTGGTTTTTGGTCACATTTATGCCATAATAGCTGCATTCCTTGTGGCATCACCACAAATGTCAGAATTATCAACACTGAGAAAATTAAGGAAGTGATTGTTGGTGAAGGCAATCTATAATTCAGCCTCCAGACCGCTGGACAGCTATAGGCAATCCACCTGGTTTATCTGTGAAAATACAGTAATGAGGCCACACAGCTGACATCCACATTTCTGGGCGTCTGCATGAGACACAGGGGTCCCCAGCATATCACGGCTCTGACACCAGGTCTCTGATGGGTCATTGACCAGCACTCTGAAATGAAACTTGAAAAATGCATGGCTGTGTCCTATATATATTTTTGTAAGCCTGTAAGTGCCCAAACTGAGCCCAATACTATGTGCAGAGTACCTGAGTCAGCAGCTGTGTCTTGAGCTTAGGTGTCTGGTCCCAGAAATAAGACAAGTTGCCACAAGCTCCTTTATGGACAAATTCATGAGTTTTCTCCAGAACTGTGCTCTTGCACACTGAGCTTTCTCTCATTCTCCAGGTAATCTCTCCTTCCCCGGTCCCTATGTGGGTTCAAGGTGATGGAGGGCTACCACCCACCTATACTGCCTGTCCCACACTGGGGTGTCTGTGGGCCATGAGGGAAGGCAACATAGTTTTGATCCCACCCAGTGCAAGCTGTGTTACCCTGGAGAGCAAATTTCCAAATGTGGGAGACTGAGACCATGAAGCTGAAAGGAGCACCCAATGAAATGAATCCGAAAGGTTGGCACAAGTGCCTATGGATTACTCTGGCATCCAGAGGAAACCCAGTGAATGTGAATCCCTGCTCCCTTTCTTTTGCCTACTTTTCAGTGAGTTTAACCTTAGATAGGGATCTGCCTAGGATTCCCACTTTGCTTTTCCAAGTGCCTTCTAGAATAACCACACAGAGGTGAGCCTGTGAAAAGTTAGGGAATTCAGCCCTATCCACTCCCAAGCAATCAGGTACTTGTTACCCTGTTTTCTATGTCCTGATCACTGGGAACGTGGGGTGGAGGCCTGCCTTCCATGGGTCCTTGTGCCCCCTTGCTTCTGAGCTCTGTAAGTCATAAATACTGTGCCTCCACTTCCTTTTTTGGGGGTGTACTGAAATCCCAACTTTAGTCAGAAGGGCCACGTGCATCTCTTGTACCCAGGGTGGGAGTTCAATGCCTATGGAGCCACCTATCAAAGCCCTGTGATTGGCACTTGCCTCTTCCTTCAGCAGGTCAGAATCTACATGTTCTTAATTCAGTCCCCAAGGATGGGATTGGGAGCCTAGCTGGTGCTCCCCTACAATGCCTTAGAGATAAGAATGGCTCACTCATTCTTCACCCTCAACTCTCAGATGCTGTGGGAAGGAGCTGGTGCTTCTGATGGTCTGTAGCTTTGCTTTGGAATGACGCCAGGTGTTGCCAGAAACCCCCACCCTAAATTATCAATGCCATAAAAGGTGACACTCCCTACAGAGACCAATAAGCAGGCAACAGTCTGGGGTCCAGGGGTATGCATTTCCTATCCATCTCCAAATGAGATATTGCTGGACACCAAGGAACTCTGTGTTCTTAGATTAGTGTTAAAGAAGACGCCAGCTGCTGGGTGCACTGTGGTGCAGCCAGCACTGTGGTGTTGTGCTTGGTTAGCTAGCAACAGAGACAACTCCACCAGAAGCATCATGGCATCCTGGGTGGAGGTCATGGCCAAGGCAAGATCCCCCTAGTGACTGCAATCCTCCTTGCTGTCGCCAATGGCTCCTCACCTGCAGGTGTTGAGTGGCACACCCCAGTTTGGGAGGCCACAGCTTACGATTCTGCGAAGAGGTAACTTCTATCCCAAGTCTTCCCTGTCACGATCCACTGCACCAACATATCAAAGGACCAGCGTGAGAGACAGAAATGTTCATAGGTACTATACCATCATGGAAATACAAGGTTTCCTGGAATCATTTGTCCATATGGAGGGAGACAAGGACATTGATTGGCTCTTGCGGGTCTTCTTAATTGTTTCCAAGCTGTTGCTTACAGCACTTGACATGCTGCAGCTGGCTGGATTGGATCAAGACCCCCAAATTCATCATTCACTGAAAAACTCAAGGTATCAATGGCCTGTTTTCTTAGAGACACCCTAGAGGAGCTTCAAGACATTTCACTGTATCAAAAGGCCATGACAAGCACACTAAGGCATGGTGCAGGAGACACAGAACAAATAAAAAGGGGAAGGCTCTGAGGAAGAGGTTCCCCAGGCTCCCAGAACCCACAAAAGTAGGAAGAAAGAAGCTCTGACTTCTGTGACTTGGATTTTTATGGCATGACAGCACAGGCCCATTGGGAGAGAACAAGCCCAGGTGAAGCAAGACTACTCTTAGGTACAATTGGGACAATTCGATGGGTGTTTTTTTGTTTGTTTGTTTGTTTTTTGTTTTTGTTTTTTTGTTTTTTGTTTTTGTTTTTGCCTTGCATCATGCTCCCAAGATCACTTGACCACTTCCACCCTAGTGGAGAGGCCCTTGACAACAGAATTCAAAGAGTTCTTCATGAAGAACCATTCTAATTTTAAGTTTGTGCCATTGCAATTTATAGAAATACCAGATTCAGTATAGCAGGCATTAGCATGGATGCCATAGTCAGATGTGACAAGGGGAATTTTCATGAAGCCCAAGACTTATTTGCTGCAAATGCTGATAGGCTCACCATCTCCACAGACAGGATCCCAGAGGAGAGTCCCAACAGGATATGAGGATTGGGGACTCTTATCCTTGCTTAGACTCTTGCTCTAATCAAGGAGTGGCACTTCAACCCAGCTGTCTTGCTCTGGAGATGACTCCCACACTTCTCTTTATGGGAAGCTCTGAAAAGAGGGGTCCCTAATGACTTAATCTCAGGACAGCCTGAGCACAAGTCAGAAACTTTTGTTCAGGCTCTTTGGGCTCTTCAAGAGACTGCTGGCCCTACCCTTCAGGTGGGTGCCATCACCTCTCTGGACGTGACAGCCCTGGTGGGAGGAGCTCGGTTCTGAGTGGGTGGGGAGATGCCAAAGACCCTGCCTAGTGACATGGAGGTTCCTGGAGCATGTCCTTCCTCTGGGGACAACTGTCTGTATACTTCTTTAGCTACCCCCTAGGACACACACATAGACAACACTTTATTTCTCTCATTGACCCTAGAGCCAAGTTACTGTTCTTCCCAGGAACCTCTTCAAAAATAAACGTGGTGCCCTTTAGCTTATGAAGTATAACAGGAGAGATAGTAGAAGGCTCTCCTCTTCCCTTTGATGTCACTGTTGGAACAACCATTACTGAAACTCTTTTAGCAACGGGCCCCTTTGACCCTACCCTTTTTTGTTAAAGGTGTGGTTGCCAACACGTGCCATCAAGGCCAGTGGGAACAAACCCAGTGCCTGACATTCTTGGTGGGAGCTACATATCAGGAGCCTGTAGGGCTGCAAATCACACCCCCCACACCCAATTAAGACAGTATATATACACCAATATTGTGTACAATAGGAGACTGAGTAATTGCAGCCCATAATTCAAGACTTACTGAAGGAGAGGGTACATTAAGCACACCGTTCCTCCTTTCAATCCGCCCATTTGACAGGCATTAAAGTCCCTCCTAACAGGTGGGACTTTACACTTGACTGCTGAAAGGTAAATTCCCAGGTGTCTGTAAGACTGTTCACTTTCCCAAGACTGTCTAGGTAGTTGAGGACATCCAAAGGGCCCCAGGAGACCACTTTTCCACGATTGAGCTAGCCAGTATGTCCCATTCAGCATCGATGACTGAGGTGTCCCACCCACAGCCTGCTCTCAACCTGTATGCCTCTACCCTGTGGCCATGGGCCATCCTAACAGCCCAATCAGTGCCAAGATGTTTGTATGACCAGGTCATATGGAGCTTATCATGAGTTCCCTTGATGTGGGCAATTGAGACCCACTGTCACTGGTCAATTGCCATGTGCTCCTGCCAGTTTGTAAGACATGGGAGGCTTGCAGCCCTTTGGCAGCTATAAGGTGGGTTTTGTCACCTGGCCAAGCTAGTCCAGATATTCAGTCTACTTTTATATAACTTGTAGTGTTAGGCAGCCTTACCTGGGAAGTGGCTGAGCTATGTCAGTTCATGCACACATGGCCTGAGGGTGATATGAAACATTTTGTGATGTGGAAAGTGTGCCATTGGGGTTACACTGGAGCACCTAGTGACCATCTGGCACCGCATAGCCTTGCTATGTCACCAAGAGAGAGAACCGACCACCATGCCTGTCTTCATGCAAAGGGAAATATTCTCTCCCAATACTTCACCTGCGCAAAAGACCATCCTGAAGCTTCCATGAAAGTTCTGGGCCCAATCAATGCAGTGGAAAGAAAGGGAGAGTGACATTGTTGTTCTGGTTGTGGATACCACACCCTTCCATTTATCCATCCACATTATGTGCCAACTATTTGCACTGGCAGGAATGAACACTAGTTCAGGGGATTACTTGCTATCCTGAAGTCAACACAACTGACAATCAGACTGAATATTTAATGAAGAAGAGACTTGGAAACCTGGTGTAGGGGTCTGTGTCTGACCTGCTGAGATAACCACACAGGTGAATGGGGCAGACACAGTCTGAAAGATGGCCAGTCATAGAGGGTCAGAGGGAGAGCAGGAGATGCAGTCTTTTAATAGTGGGGAAAAAGGCAGGTTCCATTTAAAAAAGTTTCTTTTCCTGACAGGAGAGAGACTGAAAGAAGAAAATAGGTGGAAATGTACTTTCTTGATCCGTGACCTACCTTGTGATTCTATGTGCTTCTGGAGCCCGCGAATTGGCTATGGGAATCCTTACTTGTGGTTGTCATGGGAATGGCCATCCAGGGGCTTGAAAATGGCATTTTCTGGAACTATTTTCTGCATCTTGCGTAAATCCAGGAGCATCTTTCCTTCATTCTGATGGCCATGTAGGTTAGCAGTACATCATAAGGTCCTTCCCAGTGAGGTGACACTGTTTGCTCTCTGAAGACTTGATGCACCTCCAATGTTCCATTAGAAGGGGTGTCACGGCTTGTCAGTGGCAGAGGTCATGTCCTTATTATCTGTGGATGATGTGCTCCACGTCTACCAGTTAGTTCTTGGACATGGCTATTCATGGCAACAACTTGTTCACATAAGTCCTCATAATGTTCACTCAATCCAGGAATGAAAGTGTTAGGGATTCCTTTCTAAAATACTATTTCAAAGGGGTCATTACACGCCTGCCATTTGGAGCATTCCAAATCTCATTAAGGACAAGGACAACGATTCTGGACATTCCAGACCAGTTTCCAGATTTTTCCTAAAGTCCTTTTTGTGTCTAGTTTTTTCATGTTCCACATCTGTTCCCCACATTCTTATGTCCTCATCATCCTCATCTGTGATGATTGAGGATGATGTGGGGTATGAAATTCTGATGAGTACTCCAGAGTCTTTGCAAGTAGGTGTTTTGTCTCTGTGCTGAAGTGAGTTCCTTGGTCTAGCTAAATCCATAATGGAATGGCAAAGCCAGGAACCGTCTCAGGCATTACATTCCTTACCACTGTTGTGGCATTGGCATGTGTAGTCAGACAGCATCAGTCCATCCACCAAACATGCAGACATTAACCAAAGTGGAAGGAAATCTATCAAAACCATCTGGAGAGCCCCAGAGGGCAGGGAGGGCCTGGTGGGACTCCCTGGGGCCTGCTGATTTTCTACAGAAACATGGTGAGGTTTACAAGTAGTGCCGTGGGAAATAATTTGGTCAGAGGTTTTGTGGGTGCCTGGGAAGAACCCGCTGTCTCTCAGTTTCTTAATTATCCCATCTGATGGGGTTAGTGCAAGACCAAAGGTCAGAAGAAAGGGGCCTTAGGAGGCCCACTCAACCCTGATGTACACCCCATCTGATCATTATCTGTCCACCTGTTGTACCCACTTGTCTTTTTCACATTGCGAGGAACTTCCATGGTAAGTAGCAGTCTAAAAGTCCTCTACAGTGGGGGAAAGAACAGGGGCCTCTGTTCTTGGCTGTGTATTTGACAGCCTTGTCAGTTCTATCAGTCGCTGGAGAGATAGTGTCAGTCTCCTTACACTTTGGGCTAGAGAGTGACTGTTAGCAATTTTAGCAGCAAGATCAGTTGTCTGTAATGGGGCAGCAATTATATGCCCACTGGCAAAATGTCCTCTGGTACTCATGGCAGTTAGGAGCTGTGGGATTTCCAGATGGTGCCAACAGCCCTGAAGATTCCAAAGGTATGTCTGAAATGGCTGTGAATAGCGGCGGTCTTTACCTTTACAGATGTGCAAGCTTGGGAAAATCTGGAAGCCCAGTGGCTTAGACTGATTTTAAAACAGGCAGAAAGTATGCCTTGAGTGCTTCCAATAGGGAAACTTGTCTGAGTGTTTCCTATGTTTCCCCACCTACAGAAGGCGTCAAAAAATAGAAGTTAGGGATGACTACCAGGTGTCCCAGAAATCGTGTCTATAGCTGAAGGCAATCTTTTGGAATGGAGTAGGTTCTGCCTTTTTAGGGAGGGGAGTGAGGAAGCCAGATTTAAAGCATTAACATGATGCAACGTGATGGAGGGGTTGGTCCTGTGGCATGCTGGTGGGTCGGTGGTTGGCCTGGGATTTACAAACTTATCAGAAAGGAACACAGAGGTCAGTGGGGATCCTAATGTATCCAGGAAGCTGCTGTGGGGGTGCAATAATTCAGGGGTGCCTGATGGACCAAGATATAATTTTCAAGGTAGGAAGTTATATCACATACTCATGAGGCACAAGTTGTCCCAGGATACCTGTAGCCACTCAAATATTTCTGTGGAATGAGTAGAAAAATGAGTTATTAATATTGAGTCATCTGAGAGTTGGGGTGTGCACAGATAATATTAAGGCTTTAAAGTAGGTTAATGCCTCTGAGAGCCAGGAAAAGTACTCTGGGGCAGCATTGGGTAGGGGTGAGGGGCTTATAGAGACGGAGCAAGGACAGTGAAGTTAGGGGTCTGTGGGAAGCAGTAGCCAGGTTTCCCTATAAGTTTACACAGCTGCATTTGTGTACTGGGGAGAGGGATGTGAAAAACTGCCAGGACACTTTGTGGGGAGATTTGAAGCACTGTGACATAGTCCTATTGGTAGTAGCTGTTTGCAAACATGGATATTAAGAAGGCTGGAGGGTGTACAGCCCTGTTCTGCTCATGCTTTAGGAGGGTTGGGGAGTCTGCAAGGGCTCTCTGCCTCATTTGGTAATAGAGGGACAGGTCATGGACATACTGCACAAGCGTGTACTCTTGGGTGAAGCTACAGAATGTAAGTTGGCTTCAGGAACTTGGAGTAATATTGTGCCAAGTTAGTTGCCTTCCACAAGCATACCTGCAAAGAGAAAGTGTGAGTCAGGGTGCAATGGCATTGACATAAAGTTGAGCAGAGGTTCATTCCAGTAATGCATCTTCAAACCCAGGAATTGAGGAATGAATGGTAGCCTGGTTAGGGACCAAGGCGGTGGGGGCGGGGGGGGAGAGGTGACAAAAGGCTTTATGGTTCCTACATTGTACAAATCAATAGCTTTGATTGTCATCTGAACCAAATTCCACTCTTTCTTTACTCACAGGATTGGGGTGTTACAGGGTGAGGAGGTAAAGCAAGAACATCCTGTTGTAACAGAGTCTATCACAGGATTAGGTCCTCCCTCTGCAGCAAGACAGGTCATCTGGCTATTGATGGGAGGGGGCAGTTCCTTTCCCAGGCCCCCTGAGCACAGGCTCTGCACCAGAGGCAATCCATTCTCATGTGCATGTGAGACCCAGACACTAGAGGGCACATGTTTTAAAGACTCATCCTCTGCGGAGCACTTTGAATGGAGGTGGGTTTCCACTGGGGAAAGGGGGAAGCTTGAGGTGTCGTCTCATGGCAGGGAAATGAGAACACCTTTATTGTCCTATTGTAGGGGCCACTAGATTTGCATAACACTGCTCTTCCTACAAGGTTTTCGGGCCAGGAACCAGGAGCCAGAAAGGCATGATCATGTTAAGGACCCTAAAGACTCAGTGACTGAGGTGTGAGCAATGGGATGGGGACCCAGAGACCCCACAGTCCCAACAAACTCAGGTGACAGAGAGATATATATCCTCTGAGCAACAGCATAGTCACACCAGATGTCAGTTAAGAAACCCAGTTCCCAATCCTCTATTTCAATTTATTGAACAGTGAGAACTGGGGATGGACTGCAGACTAGCTGAACCCTTCAGGAGTTGGGGAATTGTCACACAGGAGGGGAAGTCAAATCCTCTGTGGCTGCTGGCATCTGGAGAGAGCTTTCTCCAAGGTTACCCTTATCTTAAGGTCAGGACCATTGTTTTCTTCAATGTCTGGATTTGATACCATCTTGAAACATTTAGAGACAAATAGGGAGGCTCTGTGTTTGGTGATGAAAAGTGGTCCTTGAGCCACTGGAGACTCATAATTTTGCTCTTGTAGAGACTCTCTTTATAAGACAGTCTGATTTAGGTTCCTTTTCCCTCCTGTTTTCCTTCAAACTATTTTCAGATGATTGAGTGGCACCTGAGGGATGGTGCGGCCCATC
This sequence comes from Acinonyx jubatus, assembly GCF_027475565.1. Lineage (NCBI taxonomy): Eukaryota > Metazoa > Chordata > Mammalia > Carnivora > Felidae > Acinonyx > Acinonyx jubatus. The sequence continues at coordinate 413,215 of NW_026463940.1, forward strand.
CAACTACATTCTCTGATTTTCCTCTTTGTATTACCAAGGTATCTGATTTGGCAGAAATGAAATGATTTCTATGCTCTGGAGCTTGGGTTTTAATGCAGCACACCTTTGAAAAGTCTTCATGCAGCATCCCACCTGTGTCCAGGGACATTCCCCTTCTTTCTGAGTGCACAGTCCAACCTCAACCAGTTCAGCTGAGTATAGAGAAAGCCAGTCTCCAGCAAAGCCCCTCCTGGGTTCTTGCAGGTGTCCCTGGGAGATGTTCCAGCCACTATATTCCCGGCATCAGGGAGGGTTCCCAGGAGATGTCCAGCTTGTCAGGTAACTACCCTGCAGTCTTGGGTAAAAACCCCCATGGTAAAAAATTTCCAGAGGAATTGGAGTCATTAGTGCCCATTTATAGCCCCACACCTGGAATTTCACAAAGAAATGAGACTGAAGGAGTTGCCCAGATGACTGAAGCTTATCTATCTCCTGAGGCACCTAGTGGGGAGGACAGGGAGAGAATGTGTGGAAAGGATGCTTTATCTCATGAGGCATATGAGAGTCTCTCAGTGGTAAGGGTTGTCTCCAGGGTAGTTCTCTTCTGTCATGGAGGCAGCTTTGCAAATTTTCTTCTTTTTGGCCAATGTAAATTCCCTTTACAAAGGTGGAAATGTGTACTTTGTTTTTAAGCGGTTGGGGGACACAAAAGGCTTTTCCTGCATCTGTTGGTCCTCAAGAGCCTTCAGCTCAGAATAATCAATACACCGGACTAGGGTATTGCTGGGAAGGGTATGTCCTGTCCCCGGTCACTGCTCGCCCTGGCTCTGAGGGATCAGTGAAGGCGGAGGGGCTTTGGTGAGCTAAGCCATCAGGAAGGGATGTCACCTGCCTGGGCCCGGAAGTGTTCACTCTGAGTGCTCACTGCCTCCCTCCCAGTGCTTCCCACAAATTCACACAGGTCAGAGGGGTCGGGAGAGCAGCCTCCTCAGGACCCGCCATGGAGACTTTGGGAGGATGTGGGGCCGTGTCCACATGGACAGTAACCTGATCTCCTCAGGACCGGCAGTTGAGGACTCAGGAGAACGTGTGGCTGTGTCCACTGGGACAGGAACCGGATTTCCTCAGGACCCGTGGTGGAGGACTCGGGAGGACGTATGGCCGCTTCCACAGGAACAGGAGTCCAGCCTCCTCAGGACCCGCTATGGAGGATTCGGGAGGATGTGGGCTTATGTCCACATGGTTAAGAGTGGGTTTCCTCTGGACCTGCTGTGGGGGCCTCAGGAGGACATGTGGCCGAGTCCAACTGACAAGAACCAGGTCTTTTCAGGACGTGCCATGGAGGCTTTGGGAGGATGTGGGGCCATGACCACACCCAGGGAACCCAGTTCCCTCAGGACCCACTAGGGAGCATTCAGGAGGTATAGGGTCCACGTCCACAGGGACAATAACCCAGTTTCTTCAGGAGCCACTGTTGGGGGTTTGATGGAATAGGAGCCTGTGTCCATAGGGACAGGAACAGTGTCTCCTCAGGACCTGCTGTGGAGGATTCAGGAGGACAAGGGGCCACGTCCACAGATACCACAAACCCGGTCTCCTCAGGACCCACTGCAGAGGCTTGGGGATGACATGGGGCCACGTCCACGCTGACAAGAACGGGTTTTGTCAGGACCCGCTCTAGAGGATTCAGGAGGACGAGGGCCCACGTCCAAACCGACAAGAACCCGGTCTCCTCAGGACCCGCTGTGCAGGATTCAGGGGGACGTGGCCCCGCGTCCACACGGACAAGAACCCGGTCTCCTCAGGTCCCGCCAAGGGAGGAGCAGGTGAGGAGAAAGCCAGGCCCAGGGAAGAGGAGCTTCCGGAACCTGGAGGCTGAGGGGGGCGGTGTTCCCCAGACCCTGGGGGGAAAGGACCCTGCGCAGCGTCGTGCGCGGTGACACTGTGTCCCCCGCGGGGCTTACCTCACCGGCGCCGGGCGGCGGGGCCGCGCGGCCGTGTTCCTGCTCCGCGCCCACTCGGTTCCCGCCGCTTCCTCATGCGGTTCGCGGGCCAGGAGCGGGGTCGGTCCCCTGGCGGAGCTTGCACTCCCGCCGCTCTGGCCTTGCGGGTCCCTTCAGCCTCCGCGCGGGGCGGGGTGTCCCTCCCGAGTCTGCGACGGCCCCGGATCTGCAGATCGCTCCGGGCAGGACAGACGTGCTCACAGGGTCGGTTCCTCCGAGGCCAGGAGCACAGAGCCGCTCTCCGCCCCCGTGCGTCTTCCTCCGTTTCTGTCCCCAGTGCCCTGTCCTGGGACAGCAGCCTGCCACCTCCTTGCTCAGATTTCCTCTGGGGCACCTCGTTCCTTCTGCTGCGGTTGCAAATGGCACCGTCTCTTCCTTTCTCTTTCCGACGGGTCGGCAGGAGCGTGCAGACGTGCACGTGGTGTGGGTGTGCTGATCTCCCATCCTGCGAGTGTCCTCGTTCATCCTTCCGTTGCCCTTGGAAATAACGCCGCCAGTTACGTTACCAGCAAAAGCGGGTTTATTCGGGAGTAGCGGAGAATTGCCATCCGGGCCCAGCAAGCTGTGGCAAAACCGCGGCCGGGTGGGGAGCACACGGAGAGGAACGCTGTTTCCGGAGAAGAGGAAGTTGGGAGGCTGGTTTGGAAGCGAGGTCCGCAGGAGGAAAGCAGGGCTGCAGGGCGAGCAGGCGCCTCCCGGGCCCAGCTGCAGGCGTGGTGTGTTTCCTGTAGGGGCCGCAGGGCACAGCTTCCCCTGGTGGGGCCTGAGCCTGGGGCTTCTCTCTGCGGAGGGTTCTAATCTTGGGTCTGTAGCCGTGGGTTGTTCCCGAGCCTGACCCTGGGTGGTGGGCTCCCCCTTCCAGCCTCCTCTACCTGCCTCCGGAGTCCACTTCGGTGAGATGTCCCTTCATTGGTTTTCGCAGTTCTAACAGCTTATTAGTGGCGTCTTGTGGACAACCGGAATTCCAAATCCCACTGCTTCCACTGCACCCAAGAAACGTGGAGATGATATAACCCTCCCATATGCCTGTGGTTCATGTGCTGCCTACTGCAGAGCATGTGGCCTCTCCACCAAGGGTGAGCAGGTTCTGGGCAAAGACCTTAATTACAGCCTTTGAGTACTGTCTTGCTACAGGTGTTAGGGGGCTAGGAGTTAGGGGTTATGGGATAGAGTTGGGCATATGAGTTAACATTAAAGTGGGCTCAAGGTCTGGGATAGGGGTTTAGGGTTTAGGGGTCAAAAATCAAGGTTTAGATGAGGGTTAGAGTGAGGGTTTAGGCTCAGGGATGAACGGTGAGGGGTTAACACTAAAGTTAAAGTTAGGGTTAGGGTTAGGGGTTAGGATTAGGTTTATGGTTAGGATTAGGGCTTAAGGTTAGGGTTAGGGTTAGAGTTTAGGTTAGGGTTAGGTTTAGTGTTTAAGCTTAGGGTTAATGTTAGCGTCAGGGTCAGTGTTAGGTTAGGGTTAGGGCTTACGGTTTAGTGTTAAGGGTTAGGGGTTATGGTTTAGAGTTTAGTGTTAGGGCCAGGTTCCAGGATTCTCCAGTCCCTGAACCCATAGCAGCGACGTTTTCTCCCCACCTTACTGAGTGTTGTACAGAATGGAGGATGCCAATCAGAAGTATTCTTTAGCTTCCATGGGCAGACAAATATATGTTCACTCTTCCTTTTTGCCTCAGGAATCCTCTTCTGCAGTTGACGTCCTGTTTTGGAAATGACATGGATATATTACTAGTTCCATGGCGAGTATTTGTGCACCAAATTCTTGAACCTGTGAGTGTTCTTTGTCAGACTTTGGAATTGAGTCCCCATGTGCAGAGAGTTTTAGCTAGGTTTAGGGTTTGGTCTAGGGACGTCGTGAGGCCCGAAGCGACAGTGGTGTTGTGAATTTCATGGAGGGCTCTCGTGAGGGTACCTCCTTTGTTGTGGGTCTGCTGTAGACATAGTGAGATAGATATGGTTAGGTTTAGGGTGAGGTTTATGTTTATGGCTATCTTTAGGGTTAGGGTTAGTTCCCAGGAGGCTCCATGCTCTCACAGCACAGGAAAGCAATTGTCTCCCTGAAGGGCTTAGTCGAGTAAACAAGGGACATTTCCAGTAAGGATTTTTCTTTGGGTTCACTGTACAGACAAGTGTTTGTAATGCTGTTCAGGTAGGACTCTGAAATCCTCTGTTACAGCTGCAATCACGCTTTGGAAATGATATGGTGATGTTCCACGTTCCATGTCGAGTATTTCTGCACCGATTCTCTAACCCATGTGCGTGCTGTTTTCAGAATTTGGAATTGGGTCCCATGGGGAGAGAGTCTTAACTCAGGTTAGAGGTCATTCCAGGGACATCACCAGGTCTGATGCGACACCAGTGTTGTGAATCCATGGAAGTCTGAAATAAGGGCACATGTGCACCTGTGGGTCTGGTTTAGAGTTAATGTGATAGATAGGGTTATGTGTAGGGTGACGGTTGTTTTTAGGGTCATGGTTCGGGTCAGGGTTAGGTCCCAGGAGGCTCCAGGCACTGACCGCACAGCAGAGGATTTGTCTCCCCGAAGGCTCAGTGGAGTACACAAGGGATGGTGCCAGTCAGGATTAGTCTTTGGTTTCCAAGGCCAGTCAAATGTATGGGGCTCTGGTCAGGTAGGCATCAGAAATCCTGTCATGCAGCTTCAGTCACACTTTAGAAATGACATGGTGATGTTCCATGTTCCATGCTGAGTATTTCTGCACCGATTCTCTAACCCTTGTGTGTGCTGTTGTCAGACTTTGGAATTGGGGCCCCATGGGGAGAGAGCCTTAGGTTGGGTTAGCGTTCTGTCCAGGGACATCACCAGGTCCGAAGCAACACCAGTGTTGTGAATCCATGGAGGGCTGAAATGAGGGCACATGTGCACTTGTGGTCTGGTTTAGAGTTAGTGTGATAGATAGGGTTATGTGTAGGTTGAGGGTCATTTTTAGGGTTAGGGTTAGGGTTAGGGTTAGGTCCTAGGAGGCTCCAGGCACTGACCCCACAGCAGAGGAGTTGTCTCCCCGAAGGACTCAGTGGCATACACAAGGGAGGGTGCCTGTCAGGATTAGTCTTGGGTTCCAAGGCCAGCCAAATATATGGGCACTGGTTGGGTAGGCATCAGGAATCCTCTCATGCAGCTGAAGTCGCACTTTGGAAATGACATGGTGGTGTTCCACATTCCATGCCAAATATTTCTGCACCATTTCTGGATCCCATGTTCACGCTGTTGTCAGACTTTGGTATTGGGTCCCCATGGGGGAGAGCCTCAGCTAGGGTTCAGGTTCAGTCCAAGGATTCTCACCAGGACCGAAGCGACACCTTCCCATGAATTCCATGGAGGGCTGAAATGTGGGCTCATGGGCGGTTGTGGGTCTGATGTAGAGTTAGTGTGAGAGATAATGTTAGATTTAGGTTTAGGCTTAGGGTTATAGTTCTGTTTAGTGTCAGATTAGTTTCCAGGAGGTTCCAGGTCCTGAACCTACAGCAGTACAGTTGTCTCACCGAAGGGCTGACTGGAGTCAGAAGGGAGGGTACCGGTCAGCATTAGTCTTTGTGTTCCAAGGCCAGACATCTATATCCACACTCTTGAGTAGGCCTCAGGAATCCTCCTGTGCATCAGAAGCCGTGCTTTGGAAATCATATGGTGATGTTCCATGTTTCACATAAAATTATCATGCACTGCTTCTCAACCCATTGTGCATGCTGTTGTCAGACTGTGGAATTTGGTCCCCATGTGGAGAAAGCGTTAGCTACAGTTAGGGTTTGGGCCAGGAAAATCTCCAGGGCTGAAGTGACATCAGTCCTGTGATCTCCCTGTATGGATGATGTGAGGGCACATGCATGGTGCGAGTCAGGTCTAGGGTGAGTGTTAAATATGAGGTGAGGTTTAGGTTCACGTGTATACTGTGGGTCACCATTAAGATTAGGGCTTGGTCACAGGAGGCTCCTGGCGCTATACCGCCAGTAGGGCCATTGTCTCCCCGCAGGGCTGAGCAGAGGTGTCTAAGGCAGGTCCCAGTCAGGCTGAGTTTTGGGTGCCAGGGCCACTCCTCGGTTAGACCTCAAGAAGTCCCCTGTGGAGCTCCTTCTGGTCTTTGGAAATGACAAGGTGATATTCCAGGTTCCATGCTGAGTAATCCTCCTCCGCTTCTGGGGCCCATGTCCGTCATCTCCTCAGACTTAGGAATTGGGTACCCATTAGAAGAAAGCTTTAGCCAAGGTTAAGGTTAGTGCCCTGTCACCCTGGAGGGCTGAATGAGGGTCCATTTGCAGGTGCCGGTCATGTGTAGGGTTAGGTTTAGAGTTGAAGTGAGGTTTAGTTTGAGCGGTATGTGAGTGTCACAGTTAAGGTTAGGGTTAGGTCCCAGGAAGCTCCAAGTGCTGAACCTCCAGCAGGGTAGTGGTCTCCCCAGAGGATTGAGTGTAGGCCTCATCAGAGCGGGCTGTTCAGGCTTAGTCTTTGTGGGCCAAGGCCAGCCTTGTGTGTGTGCCATCTTCATCTTGGCCTCATCAACCCCTTTGTGCAGTTCCATGGGGGCATTGGAAATGTCATTATGATGTTCCATGTTCCATGCCGAGTAATCCTGCACCGCTTTGGGCCCTTTGTTGTGTTCTCAGAGATAGGAATTGGGTCCCCATCCAGAGAGATCCTTAAATAAGGTTAATGTTCTCTCCAGGGGCTTCACCAGTGCCGATGTGACACCATTCCTGTGTGTCGTGTGCATTGAGTTAAGGTTTGGTATTGGGTTTGGTGTTAGGGGTTAGGGTTACAGTTAGGGTTGGTGTTAGGGGTTAGTGTTAGGGGTTAGAGTTATGTTTATGCATTAGGGTTGGGTTTATGGTTACAGTAAGTGTTTAGGGTTATGGTTAGGAGTTAGGGTTTGGAGTTAGAGTTAGGTTTAGGCGTTAGGTTTGGGTTTGGTTTAGGGTTAGGTTAAAGGTTTTGGTTTGGGTTTGAGAGTTAGGGTAATGGTTAGATGGTGGGGTTAGGGTTAGATGTTAGTGTTAGTGTTGGGTTTTGTGTTAGGTTTATGGGTATGGTGAGGTCTAGGTCTAGGACTTTGGTTCGGGTATGGGTTAGGGGATTACTTTAGGTGTTGTGGTTAGGGTTAGTGTTAGAGTTTTATGTTTAGGGTTAGGTTAATTTTAGTTTTTCTAATTTTAGCGTTATTGAGTAGAATTAGAGCTTTAGTATTAGGGTTTTAAGGTTAGAGTTATAGGGTTATGTTTAGATCATTAGTGTCAAGGTCAGGGTTAGTTCGGGCTATGTTTACTTTTACGGTTGTGTAGGGTTAGAGTTGGGTTTAGGCATGGAGATAGGGACAGGGTTTAGTATTTGTGTTATGGTTAGGGTTAGCTGTTATGTTTATGTGTTGGGTTATGGGTTAGTGTTAGGGTTAGGCCTAGGGCAAGAAGTAGGTCATGCTTGTACTTACACTTGGAGCAGGAGGATGTTCCTGTGTGGGCCCCACCCTCCATTTGTTGGAATTGCATTCCTTTTGTCTCCACTGTCTCTCTGCACTGGAGGTTGTTCTCTCCTTGCCCCATTGCAGCTTGGCTCTGTAGCGTTTCACACTGTCACCCTGTCCTCTCTTGGTATGGTAGGATTTGCCTTACTGCCTCATCCGATTTTAATCTCTATACCATTATAATTTTAATCTCTATACCATTTATTTCTCTCTGATTTTAATTATTTTCTTCATTCTGCTGTGTGGATGTTTTGTTTGTTGTCCTTTCTCTGGTTTTTATAATTATAAGGTTATGAAGTTTACTTCAGGTTTTGTTTTTTTTTTTTTTTCCTGAGGCAGACCTGTATTATTATAAACTTACCTGTTAGAACCAGTTTTCCTACTTTACAGAAGTTTGGATTGTTGTGTTTTCTTTTTCAATTTTTTCCATGTCATTTTGGAATTTGTCTTTCATTTCTTGGTTGAGCCATTGATCGTTTAGTAGCATGTTCTCTAACTTCCATGTTTTTGTGCCTTTTCCAGTTCTTTTTTTCTTGTTGTAGGCTTCTATTTTCATAGCATTGTGGTCTGAAAAGACACATGTTATGACGTCGATCAGTTTGATTTTCTTTGGCTTCTTTTATTACCTAATATTTTATAGAGTGTGGGGAATGTTACATGTGCACGTGCAAGAATGTGTATTGTGCTGTTTTAGGATGGAATGTCTAAAACATATCGGTTAAGTCCATCTAGTCTACTGTATCTTTCAAAGTCACTACTTCCTTGTTGATTTTCTGATGGAATGATCTCTCCATCAATGTCATTGGGATGTTAAAGTGCCCTACTATGATTGTATGACTATCACTTCTTTACTTTAGTCTTTGACTGTTTGGTATATTTGGATGTTCTCAGGTCTAGCGCATATATGTTTACAATTGTTCTTTTTGTTGGATTGTACCTTTTATTAGTATAGTGTCCTTCTTTGTCTCTTGTTACTGTTTTATTTCTAAATCTATTTTGTCTTATATAGGTATGGCTACTACAGTTTTATTTTGATACTTTAGTTCTTTAGTCTTTTGTAGGTAGAAAATAGATGGGTCCTATATTTATTCATTCTATCACCCAGTGCCTTTTATTATGAAGAGAGAGAGCACAGGCATGGGAGGGCGGGGTGGGGGGAATAGGGGAAGAAATAGACAAAGAGAGAGAGAGAGGAAGAGAGAGAATGAGAATGAGAATGAATCGTCACCAAGTTCCACGCTCAATGCAGAGCCCCGTTGGGGCTCAATCCCATGATCCTGGGATCATAGCCTGCGCCGAAATCAAGAGTCAAAATCTCAAGCGATTGAGCCATCCAGTTGCCCCTGTCACTCAGTGCCTTTGATTTTAACATTTATTCTGTTTCCATTCAAAGTAATTGATAGACATGTACTTGTCCTATTATTACTTGATGTTGGTTGTTTCTGAATTTTTTGGATCATTTCTTCACTTTCTCTTTTTTTGTTTTGCTGGGGTTCTTCACAATTTGACAGTTGAAATTGCTTGTCTTTATACTTTGCATATGTATTAGTGGTGTTTGATTTGTGGTTATTATTAGGTTTGTACCTAACCACTTCTGCATATAGAAGTCTATATTAAGTTGATACTTGTTTAAGTTTAAACCAGTTCTTTAATCCTCTCCTCTCTGTGTTGTAAGTATGTAGTGTCATATTACAAAACCTTTCTTATAGTGAATAACCTTGGCTGATGTTTTACAGATATACTCATTTTTATTGATTTTGCGTTTTGCACTTTAATACTGTTACTTTAGGTGTTTCTTTTCCACTTAAAGAGACCCCTTTAACATTTCTTGCATGTGTGGTTTGTTGCTTGAATTTGAGCAAACGTTTGTAGAAGAACTAATAGCAGTCCTCTCACTGATTCAAAAGGAATAAACACCACCCAATTCATTTCACGAGACTGGACTTACCTTGGTAGGAAGCCCAAAAAAGATACTACCTGAACAGAAGTCTATAGGCCAATATCCCCATGATGAATATAGATTAATAATTCCCAATAATGTACAGGCAAACCAAATTGAGCTGCGCATTAAAAGGATCATTGACCGTGATGAAGGGTTTTTCCCTGTAAAGGAAGGATGTTTCAGAAATGCAAATCAATAAATGTGACCCCTCACATAATTGAATGAAAGAAAAATCAACCAGAAATAAGACTCTTAAGTCTAAATAGTAAATGGAGAGTTACTAGAAGGGAGATGGGCAGGGGGATTGGTTAAATGGGTGATGGGCTAAGAAGGGCACTAGTAGTGAGGATCACTGGATGTTGTATGTAAGTGATGGATGACTACATTCTATACCTGAAACTAACATTACACTGTATGTTAACCAACTGGAATTTAAATAAAAACTTGAAAAAATGAATACTAAAGAAATACATAAATAAATTTAAACCAAACTAAATAAATACATTTTAAAAAAATAAAAAGAAAACTCATGTGATGTTGTCAATAGACACGAAAAAAGTCTGAGAATATTTGGTATCCATTTGTGCTAAAAAAAAATCTCTTTAAAATTCAGTGTAGAAGGAACATTCTCAACATAAAAGGCATGTATGTGAAGCCCACGGCTAATATCATAACAGTGAAGTTGTGAAAGATTTTCCACTAAAATCAGGCACAAGACAAGGATGCCCTAGATATGTGAAGGGGATTGGATAATGCAGGCTTCTGGTTATGCAATGAATAAATCACAGATAGAAGATATAGCATAGGGAACATAGAGAGTGGTACTCGAATAGTGATGCATGGTGACAGATGATAGCTACACCTGTGTTAGCATAGCAGAATGTGTACATTTGTCCAATCACTATGTTGTTCATCTGAAACTAATGTAACATAGTGTGTCAGCTATTCCCAAATAACATGTTTCTTTAAACAAAGTAAAGGACTGAAATAAAAGGTTTAATGTAAAAGAACCTGTTAATATCTAATCAAGAAATGCAGTGAAGTTCCAAAATAGAAAGTCACCATATCAAATTCTGTATAATTCCTCTACACTAACCCAATTATCTAAGAAGAAGTAAAGAAAACAATCCCATTTACAATAGCATCAAAAACAATAAAAATTATAGGAATAAATTTAGCCAAGGAAGTGAAAGATCTCTCTACAGAAAACTATAAAACCTGTGTGCAGGAATGGAAGAAATTCAATTTGGATGAAAGAAACAGCAGAACACACAAGTCAGTGAAAAGCCATCCCATGTCCATCTTTCGGAGGAAGTAATATACAATGTCCATACTACCCAAAGCCTTCTAGGGATTCAATGCAATCTCTATAAAGACTCCAATGCAAGTTTTATGCAATTAGAAAATCGTATCCTAAAATGTACTTGGAACCGCAAAAAGACTCCAAGTAACCAATGCAAGAAAGAACAAGACAGGAGGCATCACACTTATTGATTTCAAGCATCCTTCTAACACAAAGAAATCAGTTATGTCACTGGCATAAACACACACACAAAACAATAAAACGGAAATTGAGAGCCCAAACTAAACCCATGCATGCACAGTCAACTAGTATTTGATAAGGGAGTCAAGAATACACAGTGGAGAAGATAGTCTCTTGAATAACTGGTTCTTGGAAAATTGGATATTCACATGCATAAGAATAAAGCTTAGTATTGTATCTTACACCACTTTCTAGAGGGTGAAAGGAAGAAACAGAGAGAGATGTGGTTAGAGAGAAACGGAGACAAAGAGGAAGTACAAGGAGGAAAGTAGAGACGTGGTCCAGGTATGTGGACGGGGTTAGATGGGTCAGGGGAGAGGGGATGTATGAGGTGGCTCTGAGTGCTGGGAAAGAAAGGGCTTGTATCATGGGCATCAGAGTTCCATGACCCCAAGACTCCAACATCCCTGGGTCCAAGCTCTGCAGAGGCCATTGCAATTGAAAAGATGGGTATCCCTCTTTTCTTCTGGAATTGTGAGGCTCAACCCCATGTTCTGTCATGGAGAAGGATGTCTTGAGGAAGAGCTGCTGCTCTTTGGCAGGTAAACTCCAGAGCCTGCTCTGTGGAAACGTGTCCCGGGGCCATCTCCCTAACTGCCCCAGGCCCTGTTGGATTTCCCCCCTCCCCCACCAGCTGGCCTTCCTCCAGTTCTGAACCCAGGCATCAGGCATTGTGTTGCCCCAAGGCCCTGCAGTCTGGACCTGGCAGAGGTGGACTGCTGATATTGATAAAAAAAAATATATATATATTTGACACTAATGTCCATATCCTTCCTCTGGGACTAGCAGTGTGCATCCAAATCGTGGGTTGCTATCCTCCTGTCCACAACCAATCTGAGGATTCCAGAAGGTAGGTGAACTCTCTAAAACACCATAGTCTTCTCTTACATCAAATTCAAAGACATTTTCTTGTCCCAGCTTTCTTTTAATTCTGAAGAGATGGCAATTAGTAATTGAAGGCATAATGGTCCTATAGGAAATTGACCTATATGACTGATGGACATTATTTCATCCATCCGTATCCCTAAAGCACATTTTATTGAAAATATTAGCCAAGGATACATACTGTAAATTCACAACAGATGTGTAGCTCCCTGTAAGTTGCATTCTGACCTTGTCACATATGTGTCATCAAAGATATTATTCGTGACTTTTCAGATAAGCTCTCAACATCAAGATGGTCATGTTAGAGAATCTGGTATAAATGGAATTTCACAGATCTCAATGAGGAATGATTTTTCATTTTTAATGTTTCTTTTTTTCTTTTTTGAGAGATCCCGAGCTGGGGAGGGGGGAGAGATTGGGAGACACCGAATCTGAGACAGGCTTCAGGCTCTGAGCTCTCAGGACAGAGCCTGACGCGGGGCTCAAACTCATGGACTGAAAGATCATGACTTCAGTCGAAGTTGGATGCTTAACCGACTAAGCCACCCAAGTGCCCCAGGAATGATAGTTTATTGGCAAAGAAAAAGAAATTGAAGATATGTAAAGGATGCCTATTTTATTTATTTATTTTTAATTTTTTTTAATGTTTATTTTTGAGACAGAGAGAGACAGAGCGTGAACGGGGGAGGGTCAGAGAGAGGGAGACACAGAATCTGAAACAGGCTCCAGGCTCTGAGCTGTCAGCACAGAGCCCAACGCAGGGCTCGAACTCACGGACCGTGAGATCATGACCTGAGCCGAAGTCAGACGCTTAACCGACTGAGCCACCCAGGCGCCCCAAGTATGTCTATTTTAGTTGAAATATTGCTCACACATTTGTTGTATTAGTTTTAGGCATACTTTTTAATTATTCCATATGTCTATACATTATGTTGTACTTCAGCACAAGTGTAGTTATCCTGTGAAAACATGTAACGGTATTATTACAGGATTGACTCTATTCCATTGGCTGTCCCTTGCATCCCTAGGACTCATTCATTTCATATCTGGAAGCCAGTATCTCTCTCTCTCCATTCTTTATCTAACCTAAATACTATGGTGGTAAACACAATTACCTCATGTTCAGCATGTGTAAATTGGCGGTCTATTTTTCTGTGAACATTGCTTAAAACATTACAAATGTCATTATGTTAATAAATTCAGTTTCATTCTTCACTAACAAGAAAGGAGAAGGAAAAGATTTCGTTGTGTCCCAGGACCTGTTACTAAGACCATTTGCAATGTGGAGAACAGGATTAGTTGCCCAGAGCACTTTCAGTCTCTCAGCTGAGCGACCAGGGCCTTCAACATTGAAGGAATTCCCATGGTGGCCAGCAGAGAGAGCTCGAGCACCACAGACCCGGAGGGGCGGGTTCCTGTGTCAGGCAGTGATGGCCAGCAGAGGGCGCACCATCGGCTTTTCTGACCCAGGGTACCTCAGAGCAGGAAGGACTTCTATCGCTCCCAGAAGACTCAGGGCCTCTGACGCTGCCTCAGTACAGAGAGCAGAGATGCATTTCCAGCACGTTCTGCCGCCCGCCCCAGGGGAGACCTTGGGAGCTCAGCAGCAACTTGGCATCTCCTGAGTCGCCAGAGAGAAGCTGCCTTGTACTGAGTGTTAAGGAGGGGGCGCTGGGTGGCTTCCCTGGGCAAGCTGGTTGCTGAGCTGCACAGGCCCTTGCGTTTTCTGGGCTGTTCCCGTGTTTCATTCCTCTCCTTCCCGGACAGTATTTGAACAAGACGTATTTTACTAAAGGACTCGTGGATTGCCGGGTCCCAGGACATCACCTCATAGATGCAGTTGATGGTTTGTTCCAGATTCAGGCTTGTTTCTGGAAAGAAACCCTGACAGAAATTCTGAAGAATGGGAGCTGCATTCCGTTAGGACGGGCATACATGAAATGCTCGTCTCAGGACCTTCTAGAAGAATGAGCTGGGACCCACTTTCAGAGTCCTGCTGGAATCAGAGACCGAGATAAGGGGACAAACTGTGTCCCACATCATACATGCTTTTAAAAAAATTTCATGGTTATTTTTCCAAACTAGTGTAGTGATTGAAAACTACAGATAACCTGGTAGGTACCTGTCATTAACCTTATGTTATCTTTTAATTTAAATTCCAGTGAGTAAAGATACAGTGTAATATTAGTTTCAGGTGTACAATATAGAGCAACAATTCCACACGTCACCCGGTGCCCATCCCAGGTGCACTTCTTATTCCCCATAAGCTGTTTCACCCATTCCCCCACCTCACTGTTGAACCCCTCAGTTTGTTTCCTAGTTAAGAGTCTGTTTGTCACTGTCCCTCCCCCCACCCCTTTGTTTTGTTTCATTTCCATGTGTTAGTGAAATCATTGGGTATTTGTCTTTCTCTGACAGGCTTATTTCACCCAGCATTACATTCTCTCACTCCATCCACCTCATGACAAATGACAAGATTTCATTTTTTACGGATAAATTATATTACATTCCATATACTACATCTCAGTTTATTCATCAGTTGATGGATGCTTGCACAGTTTCCGTAACTTGGCTGTTGTAGGGAATGCTGCTGTAAACATCACGGTGCATATATAACTTTGAAGAATTATTTTTGTATTCTTTGTGGAAATACCTAGTAGTGAAATTGCTGGATAATAAGGTAGTTGTATTTCCACTTTATTTTTCTTTTGATGAATCTCCATGATGTTTTCCAGAATGGCTGCACCAGTTTGCATTCCTACCCACAGTGCAAGAAGCTTTCTCTTTCCCCACATCCTTGGCAACACCTGCGGTTTCATCCTTCATTGATTTTAGACATTCTGCAGATATGATGTGTTATCTCATTGTACTTTTGAATTGTATTTCCCTGAAGATCAGTATTGTTGAGCATCTTTTCATGTGTCTCTTGGCCATGTGTTGTCTTCCTTGGGAAAATGTCTATTCGTGTCTTCTGCCCATTTTTAATTGGATTTTTCCTTTTTTGGGTGCTGTATAACTGTATATATTTTGGACAGTAACCCTTTATCAGATGTCTTTTGCAAGTATCATTTTGTAGGTGTTTTACTTTCGTTTATTATTTCCTTGGTGATGGAAGCTTTTTATTTTTATGAAGTCCCATATTTTTGCTTGTGTTTCCCTTACCTCAGGAGATATGTCTACAAAGATGTTTGTACAGGCAGTGTCAAATAAGATACTACCCTTGTTAATCTCTGGGATTTTTATGTTGTCATATTTCACAGATAGGTCTTTATCCATGTTGGATTTATTTTTGTGTATGTTGTAATAAAGTGGTCCGTTGTTGTTTTTGTTTTGTTTTGCAGGTTGCTGTCCAGTTTTTCCAAAACCATTTGTTGAGGAGACTTTTTTTAAGTTTATGTATTTATTTTTGAGAGAGAGAGCATGCAGAAGAGGGTCAGAGAGAAATGGAGAGAGAGAATCCCACGCATGCTCTGCACTGCCTTGAGATCATGACCTGAGCTGAATCTACAATCACATGCTTTGGTGACTGAGCCACCCATGTGTCCCAAGACTTTTTTTTCCATTGGATATCCTTTCTTGTATGTTGAGAATTAAGTGACCATATAGGTGTGAATTCATTTCTGTGTTTCCATTATATTGATCTAAGCCTCTGTGTGTTGTTGTTGTTGTTGTTGTTGTTGTTGTTTTGCTAGTACCATACTGTTCTGATCAGTACAGCTTTGTGATATAACCTAACGTCTGGAATTGTGATGTCTCCAGCTTTGCTTTTCTTCTTCAAGTTTGTTTTGGCTGTTTGGGGACTTTTGTCATTCCATACAAGTTTTGAGATTATTTGTTCTAGTTCTGTGACAAATGTTTTTGTTTGTGTGATAGGGATTTCATTACATCTGTAGATTGTTTTGAGGAGTGTAGACAATTTAACAGGATTTTGTGCTTCCCATCCATGAACATGAAATGTATGTCCATTTCTTTGTGTCCTGTTCCATTTCTTTCATCAGTGTTTCATAGCCTTTAGAGTATAGGTCTTTCACCTCTTTGGTTAGGTATATTCCTGGTATCTTGTGGTATTTGTGAACCTGTCAATGGGATTGATCCCTTACTTTCTCTCTGTGTTAATTCATGATTCGTGTATAGAAATGCAATACATGTATGTACATTGATTTCTGTATATTGTGACTTATCGAATTCATATATCAATTCTAGCAATTTTTAAGGGAGTCTTTCATTTTTTTGTAGAGAACATCATGTCAGTTCCAAATAGCAAAAGTGCTACTTCTTCCTTGCCGATTTGGATGCCTTTTTCTTTTTGTTGTCTGATTGCTGTGGCTAGGATTCCCTGTACCATGTGAACAACAGTGGTGATAGGGATCATCCCTGTCTTCTCCCTGACCTTGGGGGAAAAACTTTGAATTTTTCCCCATTGAGGATGAGATTAGCTGTGGGTTTTTCCTAGATGACCTTTATTATGTGCAGGTAGGTTGAGTCTCAATGCACTTTGCCTAGGGTTTTTATCATGAATGGATGTGACATTTTGTCAAATGGTTTTCCTGCATCTATTGAAAGCATCATATTGTTCTTATCCTTTCTTCTATTACTGTGGTGCATCATGTTGATTGATCTGTGAATGTGGAACCACCCTTGCAGCCCAGGAATATATCCCACTTGATTATGGTAAATAATTCTATTAATGTATTGTTGACTTTAATTTGAAGGTATTTTAATGAGATTTTCTGCATACATAGTCATCAGGCTATTGGTCTGCAGTTTTATTTAAAAAATTTTAAACATTTTGTGAAATGTTTATTTCTTTACTTAGAGTACATAAAAGTGAGGGAGGGTCAGAGAGACAGGGAGAAAGAGAATGCTGGCCATGCCCCACACTGTCATGGCAGGGTCCAACGTGGGACTCGAACCCATGCACCGCAAGATAATGTCCTAATCCGAAATTAAGTGTTGGACAGTAAACTGAACGAACCACACAGGCGCCATTGCAGTTTTCGCTTTTAGTGGAGTCTTTATCTGGTTTTGGTATCAGGGTAATGATGGCCACATCAGATGAATTTGTAAGTTTTCCTACTTTTGTATTTGTTGTAATAATTCGAGGAGAATACATATTACCTCTTCCTTAAATGTATGGTAGAATTCATCAGTGAAACCATCTGGCATTGAACCCTTGTGTTGGGGGGAATTTTTTTTTTTATTACTGATTTGATTTATTTCTGTTTTCAGATTTTATGTATCTTCCCATTTCAGTTTTGGTAGTTTGTGTGTTTCTAGGAATTTTTCTCAGAGTGTCCAATTTGTTGCATATAGTTGTTCATAATATTATCTTCTAACTGTATTTTTGTGGCGTTGACTGTTGTTTCTCCTTTCTTATTTGTGATTTTATTTACTTGAGTCCTTTCCCTCTTCTTTGTGAAAAGTCCTTCTAGGAGGTTTTCATGTTGATTACTGTTTTCAAAGAACCAGCCCCTGGTTTCATTGATTTGGTCTAGAGTCTTTTTGGGTTCTATATTCCTTATTTTTGCCTTGATCTCTATTATTTCCTGCCTTCCTGTGTTTTCTTTTCATTTCTTTAGTTGTAAGTTAGGATTCTTTGAGATTTTTCTTGCTCTCTATGGTGGGCTTGTACTGCTATATACTTCCATCATAGACTGCTTTTGCCGCATTCCAAAGGTTGTTACCAGTGTATTTTCATTTTCATTTGTTCCAGTGTATTTTCTAATTGATTTCCTTTTGACCCATTTATTTAGTAGCATGCTATTTAACCTCCCTTTATTTGTGGCCTTACGCACTCCCTCCCCACCTTTTGTGTGGTTGACTTCAAGTTTCCTAGCTTTGTTGTCAGAAAAGATGCTTGGTCTGATCTCTGTCTTTGGGTACCTCTTGAGGCCTGATTTGTGACCTAGAATGTGATCAATTCTGGAGAATGCCCCATGTGCGCTTGAAAAGAATGTGTACTTTGCCATTTTAGTATGGAGTGTTCTGAATATACCTGTTAAACCCATCTGGTCCAGTGTGAGATTCAAAGCCATTGTTTCCTTGTGATTTTCTGTTTATAGTTTCTGTCCATTGATGTGAGTGATGTGTTAAAGTCCTCTACTATCATTATATTATTTTAAATGAATTCCTTTATGGTTGTTGCTAAATGTTTTATATACTTGGTAATCACATGTTGGGTGCATCAAAATTTACAATCATTGGATCTTCTTGTTTGGCTGTCCCCTTTAATATGAGATAGTGTCCGTCTTCATCTCTTGTTATAGCTTTATGTATTTGTTTTTTCAAAATGTAAGTTTTAGTTGATGTACAGTGCATTCTCAGATTCGGGAGTAGAATTTGGTGATTCATCCCTTACATACAACACCCAGTGCTCATCACAAGTGCTCTCCTTAATACGCGTCCTCCATCTAGCCCAGCGCTGACCCATCTCCCTCCAACAACCTTCAGGTTTTTTTCTCTACCATTAAGAGACTTATGTCGTTTGTTACCACTCTTCTTTTTTCCTGCTCCCTTCCCATGTGTTCATGTGTTTTGTTTCTTAAATTCCACATGAGTGAAATCATATATTTTTCTTTCTCTAATTGATATATTTCACTTAGCATAACACATTCTAGCTCCATCCACATCATTGCCAGTGGCAAGATTTCATTCTTCTTGAAGCTGAGTTATATTTCATTGTATATACGTATGTATGTATATATGAACATACACATATGTACATATGTACATATATGTATACATACATACACACACACACAGACACACACACACACCACAACTTCTTTATACCTTCATCAGTTGATGGATACTTGGGCTTTCTCCATAGTTTGGCTACTGTTGATAATGCTGCTATAAATATTGGGTGCAGGCACTGTCACTATTAGGTATTTACCCAAAGGGTACCAAAATAGAGTCTCGGTTTTAAAGTTTATTTTGCCTGATATAAATATTGCTACTGGCTTTCTTTTGACATTATTGGCATGATAAATGTTTCTTTATTCTCTCACTTTAAATCTGCAAGTTACTTAAGTCAAATAAGGCTTTGTAGGCAGCATCTATATAGGTCTTTTTTTGTTTGTTTTGTCCATTCTGATGCCCTATCCTATGGCTTTTGATTGGAGCATTTATTCCATTTATATTCAGAGTGATTATTGATAGGTATATATTTTGTCCCATTCTACTAGTAGTTTTATCATTGTTTCTTGATGTTTTCTCTGATCCTTTCTTGTCTACAACACTTAGTCTTTCATTTCCACTCAAAGAGCCCGATTTAAATGTTCTTTTCTTTTGACTGGTAGTACATTTCTTTACTTATTTTTAATATTTCTTCTTTTTTAAATTTAAGCCTAAGTTAGTTACCTTATACAGTTTCAGCAGTAGAATTTAGTGATCCATCAAGTACAAAATATACCCAATACTCATCCCAACTGCCGCCCCTATTGCCCATCACCCATTTAGCCCATACCCCTATTTAGTAACCCTCCTGGAACCCTGAGTTTCTTCTCTGTATTTAAGAGTCTCTTATCATTTGACTCCCTCCCTGTATCTTATTTTGCTTTCCTTTCACTATGTTCATCAGTTTTATTAAATTCCACAGATGAGAGAAATCATAGGATGTGTATCTTTCTCTGACATATTTTGCTTAGCGTAATAAAGTCCAGTTCCATCCACGTTGTTGCAAGAGCAAGATTTCATTCTTTTTGATTGCCGAGTAATATTCCATTGTATGAATATACCACATCTTCTTTACCCATTCATCCGTCAGTGGTCATTTGGGCTCTTTGCATAATTTAGCTATTGTTGATAATGCTGCTATAAACATTGGAATGCATAGGCCACTTCGAGTCAGTGTTAGTGTATCTTTTGGTTAAATACCTAGTAGTTCAATTGCTGAGTCCTAGTGTAGTTTTATTTTTAGTTTTTGTGGTGAATCTCTATACTATTTCCCAGAGTAGCTACACCACTTTGCATTCCCACCAGCATTGCAAAAGGGTTCCCTGTCCCTGCATCCTTGCCAACATCTGTCACTTCCTGAGATGTTAATTTTAGCCACTCTGATAGGTGTCAGGGGATATCTCATTGTTGTTTTGATTTGTACCTCAGTGATAACGAGTAAGATTGAGTATCTTTTCATGTGTGACCAATCTGGATGTCATCTTTCTTACAGTGTCTCTTCATGTCTTTTGCCCATTTCTTCACTGGATTATTTGGTTTTTGGGTGTTGAGTGTGATATGGTCTTTATAGATTTTGGATACTAACCCTTTATCTGATATGTCACCTGCAAATATCTTCTTCCATTTCATTCAGTTGCTTTTAGTTTTGCTGATGGTGTCCTCTGCTGTGCAGAAGCTTTTCATCTTGAGGACCCAATAGTTCATTTTGGTTTTTATTGCCCTTGCTTCTTGAGACATGACAAGTGAGAAGTTACTGTGGCCAGGATCAAGGAAATAGATTGCCTGTTTTCTCCTCTAGGATTTTGATGGTTCCTGTCTTACATTTAGATCTTTCATCTATTTTGAGGTGTGTGTGTGTGTGTGTGTGTGTGTGGTTTAAGAAGAGTATCCCGGTTCATTCTTCTCACTGTCCAGTTTTCCCAGTACTATTTGCTGAAGAGACTTTTTTTCCTTTGGGTATTCTTTCCTGCGTTATCAAAGATTACTCGGCCATATGTTTGAGGGTATATTTCTGGGTTCCCTACTCCATTCCATTGATGTCTGCATCTGTTTATGTGTCTGTACAATACTGTCTTGATGATTGCGTCTTTCTAATACACCATAAATCGAAAATTGTTATCACTCCAGCTTTGTTTTCTTTTTCAACATGACTTTGGCTATTTGGTGTCTTTTATGGTTCCTTAAAATTTTAGGGTTGTTTGTACTAGCTCTGTGAAGAAAGCTGGTGTTATTTTGATAAGGATTGCATTGAATGTGTCGATAGTTTTGGGTAGTATTGACATGTTAACAATGTTTGTTCTTCTAATCCATAAGCATGGAATGTTTTCCATTTCTTTGTGTTTCTTCAATTTCTTTCATAGAAAATTTATGCTTTGTTCCTTGGGTCCCGATGGTGAGAGTGCCTGAGCTAGAGTCAGGGTTTTAACCAGGGATGTGGCCAGTGCCAATGCGACTCCAGTCGTGATCTCCCTCGAGGGCTGAAGTGAGGACGCATGTGATGGTGCAGGTCAAGCATAGGGTTACGGTTCGAGACAGGTTTAGGTTTCAATTGAGGTTTCTGGTTACTGATAGGGTTAGGGTTAGGGTTAGGGTAAGGAACCAGGGGCTCCAGGCGATGAACCCACAGCAGTACAGTGTCTCTGTGAAAGGCTTAGTTGAGGACATGAGGATGTGGACAGTCAGGATTACTCTTTGGGTTCCAAGGCTAGACAATTGAATGGACCACTGGACAGAAGGCCTCAGGAATCATCACAAGCAGCTACAGCCAGGTCTTGGAAACGACATGATGATATTCCAGGTTCAATGCCTAGTGATACTGCATCACTGCTGGACCCCAGGGGTGTAGTGGTGTCAGACTTTGGTATTGTGTCCCCATGGGGAAAGAGACCTAGCTAGAGTTAGGGTTTGGTCCAGGGATGTCGCGAGGGCCAAAGCGAATCCAGTCTCATGATCTCCCTTGAGGAATGAAGTGAGGGCCCATGCTATGCTGCGGCTCGACTGTAGGGTTAGGGTTCAAGGTCGGCTTAGGTTTCAGTGGAGGGTTCCAGTTAGGGGTAGGGTTAGGGTTAGGGTTAGGACCCAGGAGGCTCCAGGCGCTGAACCCACAGTAGTTCAGAGGGCTGAGTTGAGGGCATGGGGGAGGTTGCCAGTCAGGATCAGTCTTTGGCTTCCAAGGCCACACAACTCTATGGGCCCCTGGTCGGGTAGGCCTCAGAAATATTTTGGGCGCCTATGCTGGGCCTGATAAAGGACATGGTGGGGGGTCCAGGTTCCATGCTGAGTGACCCTGCACTGCTTCTGCACCCCAGGCACGTGGTGTTGTTCGACTTTGTTAAGGGGTCCCTATGGGGAGAGAGCCTTAGCTAGGGTTAGGGTTCGGTCCAGGTACGTCGCCAGGGCAAAAACGACTCCAGTCTCATCATCTACTTCGAGGGCAAAGTGAGGGCCCATGCAATGGTGTGGCTCAAGTGTAGGGTTAAGTTTCGAGGTTGGCTTAGGTTTCAGTGGAGGGTTCCCATTAGTGGTATGGTTAGGGTTAGGACCCAGGAGACTCCAGGCGGAGGACCCAGAGCAGTGTAGTGGTCTTCCGGAGGGCTGATTTGAGGGAATGAGGGATGATGCCAATCAGGATCAGTCTTTGGCTTCCACGGCCACAAAAATCTATGAGCCACTTGTCGGTTAAGCCTCAGGAATCCTCTTGCACAGCTGCAGCCAGGCCTGCGAAATGACATGGGGAGGTTACAGGTTCCATGCTGAGTGACCCTGCACCACTTCTGGATCCCAGGCGCGTGGTGTTTTCAGAGTTTGGTATGGGTCCCCATGGGGAGACAGCCTTACTAGGGTTAGGTTTCGGTCCAGGGACGTCGCCATGGCCAAAGCAACTCCAATCTCGTGATCTACGTCGAGGGCTGAAGTGAGGGCCTATGTGCAGGTGGGCTCAAGTGTAGGGTTAGGGTCGAGGTCGGCTTAGGACTCGGTGGAGGTTTCCGTATAAGGGTAGGGTTACAGTTACAGTTAGGTCCCATGTGGCTCCAGGCACTGAACCCACAGCAGAGCAGTGTTCTCACCAGAGGGCTGAGTTGAGGTGACGAGGGAGGGTGCTGGTCAGGATCAGTCTTTGTCTTCCAAGGCCACACAAATCTATGGGCCCCTTGTCGGGCAGCCTCAGGAATCCTCGGGGCAGCTGCAGCCATGCCTTGGAAATGACATAAGGTGGTTCCAGGTTCCATGCTGAGTGACTCTGAACCACTTCTGGACCCCATGCGCATAGTGTTGTCAGACTTTGGTATGGGGTCCCCATGGGGAGAAAGCATTCAGTAGGGTTAAGGTTTGGTCCAGGGACATCTCCAGGGCCAAAGCGACTCCAGACTCGTGACCTCCCTCGAGGGCTGAAGTGAGGGCCCATGCAATGGTACGGATCAAGTTTAAGTTTAGGTTTCGAGGCCGGCTTAGGTTTCGGTGGAAGGTTCTGGTTAGGGGTAGGATTAGGGTTATGGTTAGGTCCCCGGAGGCTAAAGGTGCAAAACCCACAATAGTTCAGTTGTCTCCCCAGAGTGCTGAGTTGAGGGAATGAGGGATGGTGCGGGTCACGATCAGTCTTTGTCTTCCAAGGCCACACAAATCTATGGGCCCATGGTTGGGCAGGCCTCAGGAATCCTCTGGGACAGCTTCAACTGGGCATGGGAAGCGACATAGGATGGTTCCAGGTTCCATGCCAAGTGACCCTGCATGGCTTCTGCACCCCAGGTGCATGGTATTGTCAGACTTTGGTATGGGGTCCCCATGGGGAGAGAGCCTTTACTAGGGTTAAGTTTCGGTCCAGGTAGGTCACCAGGGCCGAAGCGACTCCAGTCTCGTGATCTCCCTCAAGGGCTTAAGTGAGAGCACATGCACCGGTGCGGCTCAAGTGTAGGGTTAGGGTTCGAGGTCAGCTTAAGTTTCGGTGGAGGGTTCCGGTTAGGGGTAGGGTTAGGGTTTGGGTTAGGACCCAGGAGTCTCCAGGTGCAGAACCCACAGTAGTGCAGTGGTCTCCCTGGATTTCCGAGTTGAGGGCACATAGGAGGGTGCTGGTCAGGATCAGTCTTTGGCATCTATGGCCACACACTCTATCGACTCCTGGTCGGGGAGGGCTTAGGAATCGTCTCGGGCAGCTACAGCCTGGCCTTGGAAATGACATGGGGAGGTTCCAGGTTCCAAGCTGAGTGACCCTGCACCGCTTCTGGACTCCAGGCACATGGTGTTGTCAGATGTTGGTTAGGGTTATGGTTAGGTCCCAGGCGGTTCCAGGCACTTAACCCATGGCAGTTCTATTGTCTCCCCCAAAGGACTGAGTGGAGGGCAAAAGGGAGAATGCCCGTCAGGATCATATTTGGCTTCCAAGGGAACACATTTCTCTGGGACCCTCGTTGGCGAGGCCTCAGGAATCCTCTGGGGCAGGTGCAGCTGGGCCTGGGTAACAAATGGTGAGATTCCAGGTTCCATGCCGAATGACCATGCACCGCTTGTGGACCCCAGGCACGTTGTGTTCTCAGACTCTGGTATTGGGTCCCCATGGGGAAAGTGCCTTAGGTAGCGTTAGGGTTCAGTCCAGGGTCGTCGCCAGGACCGAAGCGACTCCAGTCACATGATTTCCCTCGAGGGCTGAAGTGAGGGCCCATGCGACGGTGTGGCTCAAGTGTAGGGTTAGGGTTCAAGGTTGGCTTAGGTTTCAGTGGAGGGTTCCTGTAAGGGGTAGGGTTAGGGTTATGGTTAGGTCCCCAGAGGCTCAAGGCACTGAACCCACAGCAGTGCAGTGGTCTCCCCGAAGGACTGAGTTGAGGGTACAAGGGAGGGTGCCTGTCAGGATCAGTCTTAGCTTCCAAGGGCACACATCTCTCTGAGCCCCTGCTTGGGGAGGCCTTAGGATTCCTCTGGGGCAGCTGCAGCCAGGCCTGGGAAACAACATGGTGAATATCTAGGTTCCATGCGGAGTGACCCTGCACCACTTGTGGACCCCTGGCGTGTCATATTGTGACACTTTGATATTGGGTCCACATGGGGAGAGAGACTTATGCAGGATTAGGGTTCGGTCTGGGGCCATCGCCAGGGCCCAAGCGACTCCAGTCTCCTGATCTCCCTCAAGGGCTGAGCTGAGGGCCTATGTGATGGTGGGGCTCAAGTGCAGGGTTATATTTCGAGGCCGGTTTATGTTTCAGTGGAGAGTTCCTGTTAGGGGTAGGGTTAGGGTTAGGGTTAGGACCCAGGAGTGTTGAGGCTCTGAACGTATGGCAGTGCAGTGGTGTCCCTCAAGGGCTAGGTTGGGGGCACAAGGGAGGATGCCGGTCAGGATCATCTTTGGCTTCCAAAGGCACTCATCTCTGGGCCCCTGGTCAGGGAGGCCTGAGGAATCCTCTTGGGAAGCTTCAGCCTGGCCTGGGAAAAGACATGGTGTGCTTCCAGGTTCCATGTCAAATGATCCTGCACCGCTTCTGGACTCCAGGTGCGTGGTGTTTTCAGATTTTGGTATTGGTCCTCTTGGGGAGAGAGCCTTAGCTAGGGTTACGGTTCGGTCCAGAGACGTCTCCAGGGCTGAAGCTACACCAGTCTCGTGATCTTCCTCGAAGGCTGAAGTGAGGGCCCTTGTGATGGTGCGGTTCAAGTGTAAGGTTAGGGTTCGAGGCCGACATAGGTTTCAGTGGAGGGTTCAAGTTAGGGGTAGAGTTAGAGTTAGCGATAGGTCCCAGGAGGCTCCAGGTGCTGACCCACAGCACTGTAGTGGTCTCCCTGACGGGCTGAGTTGAGGGCAGAAGGGAGGGTGCCCGTGACAATCAGTCTTTGGTGTCCAAGGCCACACATCCCTCTAGACTCCTAGTCGGGGAGGCCTCAGGAATCCTTTGGGCCAGCTGCATCCGGATCTGGCAAACGACATAGGGAGCTTCCAGGTTTCATGCCAAGGGATCCTTCTCTGTCTTTCGGACTCAGGCGTGTCGTGTTGTCAGACTTTGCTGTTGGGTACCCATTGGGAGAGCCATATTTAGGGTTAGGTTTCAGTCCTGGGTCATCGCCAAGTCCGAAGCGATCCAGTGTCGTGATCTCCCCAAGGGTTGATCTGAGGGTCCTTGCAACAGTGCAGCTCAAGTGTAGGGTTATGTTTCGAGGCTTAATTTTCAGTGGAGGGTTCTGGTTAGGGGTAGGATTAATGTTAAGGTTAGGTCCCAGGAGGCTCCCGGCACTGAACCCATAGCAGCGAGATGGTCTCCCTGAAGGACTGAGGTGAGGGTGCCAGTCAGGATCAGTCTTTGGCTTCCAAAGCCTCCAAAGTCTTAGGGACCCTGGTTGGGGGCCTCAGGAATCCTCTGGGGCAGCTGCAGTCAGGCCTGGAAAACGACATTGTGAGCTTCCAAGTTCCATGCCGAGTGACCCTGCACCACTTTTGGAACCCAGGCACGTCGTGATGTCAGATTTTGGTATTGGGTCTCCATGGGGAGAGAGCCTTAGCTAGGGTTAGGGTTTGGTCCAGGGATGTCGCCAGGGCCGAATTAACCCAGTCTCGTGATTTCCCTCGAGGGATGAAGTAAGGGCCCATGCGACAGGGTGGCTCAAGGATAGGGTTAGGATACATGGCCGGCTTAGGTTTTGGTGGAGGGTTCTGGTTAGGAGTATTGTTAGGGTTAGTGTTATGTCCCAGGAGGCTCCAGGCGCTGAACCTACAACAGTGAAGTGGCCTCCTCGAAGAGCTGTGTTGAGGGCACAATGGAAGGTGCCGGTGAGGATCAGTCTTTGGATGCCAAGACCACACAATTCTATGGGCCCCTGGTCGGGGAGGCCTCAGGAATCCTCCCGGGCAGCTGAAGCCAGGCCTGGAAAATGACATGGTGAGCTTCCAGGTTCCATGCTGAGGGACCATGCATCGCTTCTGGACGCCAGGAGCGTGGTGTTGTCAGACTTTGATATTGGGTCCCCATAAGGAGAGAAGCATACCTCGGGTTCCAGTTCAGTCCAAGGAAGTCTCCAGGTCCGAATCGACTCCAGTCTCATGATCTCCCTCGAGGGCTGAAGTGAGGGCCCATTAGATGGTGCGGCTCACTTGTAGGGTTAGATTTCGAGGCCGGCTTAGGTTTCGGTGGAGTGTTCCGGTTCGGGGTAGGCTTATAGTCAGGGTTAGGTCCCAGGTGGCTCCAGGCGCTGAACCCACAGCATTACAGTGGTCTCCCAGAAGGGCTGAGTTGAGGGCACAAGGGAGGGTGTGGGTCAGGATCAGTCTTTGGCTTCCAAGGCCACATAACTCTATGGGTATCTGGTCGGGGAGGCCTCAGGAATCCCCTTAGGCAGCTGAAGTGCGGCTTGTGCAACGACATTGTGAGCTTCCATGTTCCATGCCGAGTGTCCCTGCACCGCTTCCTGACCCCAGGTGCGTGGTGTTCTCAGATTTTGGTAGTGGGTCGCCATGGGGAGAGAGCCTTAGCTGGGGGTTGTGGTTCGGTCCAGGGATGTCACTAGAGCTGAAGCAACTCCAGTCTCGTGATCTCCATCGAGGGCTGAAGTGAGGACCCATTGGACGGTGTTGCTCAAGTGTAGGTTTAGGGTTCAAGGCCGGCTTAGGTTCAGTGGAGGGTTCCGGTTAGGGGTAGGTTTAGGGTTACATCCCAGGAGGCTCCAGCTGATGAACCCTTGGTGGTGCAGTTCTCTCTCTGAAGGGTTGAGTGGAGGGCACAAGGGAGGGTGCCAGTCAGAATCAGTCTTTCGCTTCCAAGGCCACACATCTCTAAAGGCTAGTAGTCGGTGAATCCTCAGGGATCCTCTGGGGCAGCTGCAACCGGGCCTGTGAAATGACATGGTGAGCTTCCAGGTTCCTTGCTGATTGACGCTGCACAGCTTATGGACCCCAGGCGCGTTGTGTTGTAAGAGTTTTGTATTGGGTACCCATGGGGAGAGAGCCTTACCTAGGGTTAGGGTTCAGTCCAGGGACGTTGCCAGGGCCGAAGCAAATCCAGTCTCGTGATCTCCCTCGAGGGCTGAAGTGAGGGCCTATGTGAGCATGCAGATCAAATGTAGGGTTTGGGTTTGAGGCCGGCTTAGGTTTCGGTGGAGGGTTCCGGTTATGTGTAGGGTTAGGGTTATGGTTAGGTCTCTGGAGTCTCCAGGTGCAGAACGTACAGAGGTGCAGTGGTCTCCCCAAAGGGCTGAGTGGAGGGCACAACGGAGGGTGCCGATCAGGATCATCTTTTGTGTCCAAGGCCACGCATCTCTCTGGGCCCCTGGTCTGGGAGGCTTCAGGAATCCTCTGGGGCAGCTACCGCTGGGCCTGGAAACGACATGATGAGCTTCCAGTTTCCATGCTGAGGGACCCAGCACCGCTTCTGGAACCCAGGCGTGTGGTTTTTTTTCAGATTTTGATATTGGGTTGCCATGGCGAGAGAGCCTTAGCTAGTGGTAGGAATCGGTCCAGGGACGTCGCCAGGGTGAAATTATTCCAGTCTTGTGATCTCCCTCAAGGGCTGAAGTGAAGGCCCATGC
Organism: Acinonyx jubatus; assembly: GCF_027475565.1. Classification (NCBI taxonomy): domain Eukaryota; kingdom Metazoa; phylum Chordata; class Mammalia; order Carnivora; family Felidae; genus Acinonyx; species Acinonyx jubatus. The sequence continues at coordinate 441,211 of NW_026463940.1, forward strand.
GATGGTGTGGCTCAAGTGTAGGGTTAGGGTTAGAGGCCGGCTTATGTTTCGGTGGAGGGTTCTGGTTAGGGGTAGGGTTAGTGTTGGGGTTAGGTTCCAGGAGGCCCCAGGCGCTGAACACACAGCAGTGCAGTGGTCTCCCCGACGGGATGAGTTGAAGGCACAAGAAAGAGTGCCGGTCAGGATCAGTCTTTGGCATCCAAGGCCACACAACTCTAAAGGCAAATGGTCAGGGAACCCTCAGGAACCTCTGGGACAGCTGCTGACATGCCTGGGAAATGACATGGTGAGGTTCCTGGTTCTATGACAAGGGATCCTGCACCGCTTCTGGACCCCAGGCGGGTCGTGTTGTCAGGCTTTGGTATTTGGTCCCCATTGGGACAGAGCCTTAGCTAGGGTTAGGGTTTACTGCAGGGACGTCACCAGGGCAGAAGTGACTCCAGTCTCCTGATCTCCCATGAGGGCTGAAGTGAGTGCCCATGCAATGGTGCGGCTCAAGTGTAGGGTTAGTTTTCAAGACCGGCTTAGTTTTCGTTGCAGGGTTCCGCTTAGGGGTATGTTTAAGGTTAGGGTTAGGTTCCAGGAGTGTCCAGATTCTCAACCCACAGCAGTGCAGTGGTCTCCCCGAAAGGCTGAGTTGACGGCAGAAGCCATGGTGCCGGTTAGGATCCGTCTTTGGCTTCCAAGGCCACACATCTCTCTGGGCTCCTAGTCGGGAAGGCCTCAGGTACCTCTGAGTCGGCTGCAGCCGGGTCTGGCAAACGACATGGTGAGCATCCAGGTTCCATGCCGAGGAATCCAGCTTCGTCTTTGGGCCTCATGTGTGTCGTGTTGTCAGACTTTGGTATTGGGTCCCATTGGGAGAAAGCCTTATTTAGGGTTAGGTTTTGGTCCTGGGACGTCGCCAAGGCCGAATTGATCCAGTGTCATGATCTCCCCGAGGGCTGACGTGAGGGACCTTGCGACGGTGTGGCTCAAGTTTAGGGTTAAGTTTCGAGGCTTAATTTTCAATGGAGGGTTTCGGTTGGGGTACAGTTAATGTTAGGTTTAGGTCCCAGGAGGCTCCCGGCTCTGAACCCATAGCATCACAGTGGTCTCCCCGAAGGACTGAGGTGAGGGCACAAGGGAGGGTGCCGGTCAGGATCAGTCTTTGGCTTCCAAAGCCACCAAAGTCTAAGGTCCCCTGGTCGGGGAGGCCTCAGGAATCCTTTGGGGCAGCTGCAGTCAGGCCTGGAAAACGACATGGTGAGCTTCCAGGTTCCATGCCGAGTGACCCTGCACTGCTTTTGGAACCCAGGCGCGTCGTGATTTCAGACTTTGGTATTGGGTCCCCTTGGGGAGAGAGCCTTAGCTAGGGTTAGGGTTCGGTCCATGGATGTCGCCAGGGCCAAATAACCCAGTCTCATGATCTCCCTGGAGCGCTGAAGTGAGGGCCCATGCGACGGGGTAGCTCAAGGATAGGGTTAGGATACGAGGCCAGTTTAGGTTTTGGTGGAGGGTTCTGGTTAAGGCTATTGTTAGGGTTAGGGTTAGGGTTATGTCCCAGGAGGCTCCAGGCGCTGAACCCACAACAGTGAAGTGGTCTCCTCGAAAAGCTTTGTTGAGGGCCAAGGGAAGGTGCCGGTCAGGATCAGTCTTTGACTGCCAAAGCCACACAATTCTTTGGGCCCCTAGTCGAGGAGGCTTCAGGAATCTCTCAGGCAGCTGAAGCCAGGTCTGGAAAACGACATGGTGAGCTTCCAGGTTCTATGCTAAGGGACCATGCATCGCTTCTGGACCCCAGGAGCGTGGTGTTGTCAGACTTTGATATTGGGTCCCCATAGGGAGAGAGGCATACCTCGGGTTCCAGTTCGGTCCAGGGAAGTCTCCAGGGCTGAAGCAACTCCAGTCTCGTGATCTCCCTGGAGGGCTGAAGTGAGAGCCCATGCAACGGTGTGGCTCATTTGTAGGGTTTGGTTTAGAGGCCGGCTTAGGTTTCTGTGGAGGGTTCTGGTTCAGGGCTGTATTACAGTTAGGGTTAGGTCCCAGGTGGCTCCAGGCATTGAACCCACAGCAGTACAGTGATCTCCCCGAAAGGCTGAGTTGAGGGCACATGGGAGGGTGCCAGTAGGGTCAGTCTTTGGTTTCAAGGCCACATAACTCTATGGGCCCCTGGTCTGAGAGACCTCAGGAATCCTCTTAAGCAGCTCAAGCGCTGCCTGTGAAACGACATTGTGAGCTTCCATGTTCCATGCCGAGTGACCCTGCACTGCTTCCTGACCCAGGCACGTGGTGTCTCAGATTTTGGCATTGGATCATCATTGGGAGAGAGCCATAGCTAGGGTTAGGCTTCAGTCCAGGGATGACGCCAGGTCCGAAGCGACTCTAGTCTCGTGATCTCCATCGAGGGCTGAAGTGAGTGCCCATGTGACGGTGCATCTCAAGTGTAGGTTTAGGGTTCGAGACCAGCTTATTTTCATTTGAGGGCTCTGCTTAGGGGTAGGTTTATAGTTAGGGTTAGGTCCCAGGTATGTCCAGGCTCTGAACCCACAGCAGTGCAATGGTTTCCCCTAAAGGCTGAGTTGAGGGCAGAGTCGATGTTGTCGGTCAGGATCAATCTTTGGCTTCCAAGGCCACACGTCTCTCTGGGTTCCTAGTCGGGGAGGCCTCAGGAATCCTCTGGGCTGGCTTAGCTTTCAGTGGAGGGTTCCTGTTAGGGGTATTGTTAGGGTTACGTCCCAGGAAGCTCCAGGTGATGAACCCATGGTGGTGAAGAGGTCTCCCCAATGGTCTGAGTGGAGGGCACAATGGAGGGTGCCCGTTAGGATCAGTCTTTCGCTTCCAAGGCCACACGACTCTAAAGGCTAGTATTCGTTGAGTCCTCAGGGATCCTCTGGGACAGCTGCAGCCGGGCCTAGAAAACAACATGGTGATCTTCCAGGTTCCATGCTGAGGGACCATGCATCGCTTCTGGACCCCAGGAGCGTGGTGTTGTCAGACCTTGATATTGGGTCCCCATAGGGAGAGAGCCATAGCTAGGGTTCCAGTTCAGTCCACTGAAGTCTCCAGGGCTGAAGCGACTCCAGTCTTGTGATCTCCCTCGAGGGCTGAAGTGAGGGCCCATGCGACGGTGTGGCTCAGTTGTAGGGTTAGTGTTCTAGGCCAGCTTAGGTTTCTGTGGAGGGTTCCGGTTCGGGGTAGGATTACAGTTAGGGTTAGGTCCCAGGTGGCTCCAGGCACTGAACCCACAGCAGTGCAGTGGTCTCCCCGAAGGGCTGAGTGGAGGGCACATGGGAGGGTGCCGATCAGGATCGGTCTTTGGGTTCCAAGGCCACACAACTCTAAAGGCCATGGTCGGGGAAGCCTCAGGAATCCTCTGGGGCAGCTGTAGCTGGGCCAAGGAAACGACATGGTGAGCTTCCAGGTTCCATGCCGAGGGACCCTGCACCGCTTCTGGACCCCAGGCGAGTCGTGTTGTCAGGCTTTCGTATTTGGTCCCCATGGGGACAGAGCCTTAGCTAGGGTTAGGGTTTACTCCAGGGACATCGCCAGGGCAGAAGCGACTCCAGTCTCCTGATCTCCCATAAGGGCTGAAGTGAGTGCCCATGCAATGGTGCAGCTCAAGTGTAGGGTTAGTTTTCGTGACCAGCTTAGTTTACATTGGAGGGTTCCACTTAGGGGTAGGTTTAGGGTTAGGGTTAGGTCCCAGGAGTGTCCAGGCTCCGAACCCACAGCAGTGCAGTGGTCTCCCCGAAAGGCTGAGTTGACGGCAGAAGCCATGGTGCCGGTCAGGATCCGTCTTTGGCTTCCAAGGCCACACATCTCTCTGGGCTCCTAGTCAGGGAGGCTTCAGGAATCCTCCGGGTCAGCTGCAGCCGGGCCTGACAAACGACATGGTGAGCTTCCAGGTTCCATGCCGAGGGATCCTGCACCGTCTTTGGACCTCAGGCGTGTTGTGTTGTCAGAATTTCGTATTGGGTCCTCATTGGGAGAGAGCCTTAGCTACAGTTAGGGTTCGGTCCGGGGACGTTGCCAAGGCCGAAGCAATCCAGTGTCTTTATCTCCCCCATTGTTGACGTGAGGGCCCTTGCGACGGTGCGGTTCAAGTGTAGGGTTAGGTTTCGAGGCTTAATTTTCAGTGGAGGGTTCCGGTTAGGGGTACAGTTAATGTTAGGGTTAGGTCCCAGGAGGCTCTAGGTGCTGAACCCATAGCATCAGGGTTTTCTCCCCAAAGGACTGAGGTGAGGGCAAAAGGTAGGGTGCCAGTTAGTATCAGTCTTTGGTTTCAAAGGCCACACATCTCTCTGGGCTCCTAGTTGGGAGGCCTCAGGAATCCTCTTGTGCAGCTGCAGGCGAGCCTGGCAAACGACATGGTGAGCTTCCAGGTTCCATGCCAAGGGAGCCTGCTCCATCTTTGGAACCCAGGCGTGTCGTGTTGTCAGACTTTGGTATTGGGTCTCCATGATAGGGTATTAGCTAGGGTTAGGGTTTGGTCCATGGATGTCCCCAAGGCCGAATCAACCCAGTCTGGTGATCTCCTTTGAGGTCTGAAGTGAGGGCCCATGCAACGGGCTGCTCAAGGATATGGTTAGGATATGAGGCGGGCTTAGGTTTCGGTGGAGGGTTCCAGTTAGGGGTATTGTTAGAGTTAGGGTTATGTCCCAGGAGGCTCCAGGCGCTGAACCTACAACAGTGAAGTGGCCTCCTTGAAGAGCTGTGTTGAGGGCACAAGGGAGGGTGTTGGTCAGGATCAGTCTTTGACTGCCAAGGCCACACAATTCTATGGGCCCCCGGTGGGGAGGCTTCAGGAATCCTCTTGGGAAACGGCAGCCAGGCCTGGAAAATGACATGGTGAGCTTCCAGGTTCCATGCGGAGGGACCATGCATAGCTTCTGGACCCCAGGAGCGTGCTGTTGTCAGACTTTGTTATTGGGTACACATAGGGAGAGATCCATTGCTAGGGTTCCAGTTCGGTCCAGTGAAGTCTCCAGGGCCGAAGTGACTCCAGTCTTGTGATCTCCCTGGAGGGCTGAAGTGAGGGCCCATGCGACGGTGTTGCTCACTTGTAGGGTTAGGGTTTGAGGCCGGCTTAGGTTTCTGTGGAGGGTTCTGGTTTGGGGTAGGATTATAGTTAGGGTTAGGTCCCAGGTGGCTCCAGGCGCTGAGCCCACAGCAGTGCAGTGGTCTCCCCGAAGGGCTGAGTTGAGGGCATAACGGGGGGGTGCCAGTCAGGATTAGAGTTTGGCTTCCAGGGCCACATAACTCTATGAGCCCCTCTTCGGAGAGGCCTCAGGAATCCTCTGGGGCAGCTGTAGGTGGGCCTGTGAAATGACATCAGGAGCTTTCATGTTCCATGCTGAATGACCCTGCACCGCTTCCTGACCCCAGGCGTGTGGTGTTTTCAGACTTTGGTATTGGGTCGCCATGGGGAGAGAGCCTTAGCTAGGGTTAGGATTCGGTCCAGGGATGTCACCAGGGCTGAAGCGACTTCAGTCTCGAGATCTCCCTCGAGGGCTGAAGTGAGGGCCCATTTGAAGGTGCGGCTCAATTGTACGGTTAGGTTTCGAGGCTGGCTTAGGTTTCAGTGGAGGGTTCTGGTTTGGGGTAGGGTTAGGGTTAGGGTTAGTTCCCAGGAGGCTCCAGGCGCTGAACCCACAGCAGTGTATTGGTCTCCCTGAAGGGCTGAGTTGTTGGAACAAGAGAGGGTGCCGTTCAGGAGCAGTCTTTGGCTGCCAAGGCCAAACAACTCTATGGGCCCCTGGTCGGGGAGGACCTAGGAATCCTGTCTGGCAGCTGCAGCTGTGCCTGGGAAACTACATAGTGAGCTTCCATGTTTCATGCCGAGTGACCTCGCACCGCTTCTCAAACCAAGGCGTGTTATGTTGTCAGACTTTGGTATTGGGTCCCCATGGGTAGAGAGTCTTAACTAGGGTTGTGGTTAGGTCCAGGGATGTCGCCAGGTCCAAAGCGACTCTAGTTTCGTTATCTCCCTCTAGGGCTGAAGTGAGGTCACATGCGATGGGGCGGCTCAAGTGTAGGGTTAGGTTTTGAAATCAGCTTAGGTTTTGGTGGAGGGTTCTGGTTCAGTGTAGGGTTAGGGTTAGTGTTAGGTCCCAGGAAGCTCCAGGCGCTGAACCCACAGCAGTGCAGTGGTCTCCCCGATGGGCTGAGTTGAGGGCATAAGGGAGGGTGCCGGTCAGGATCAGTCTTTGATTTCCAAAGCCACACAATTCTCTGTGCCCCTGGTCAGTGAGGCTTCAGGATTCCTCTCGGGCAGCTGCAGTCGGATCTGACAAATGGCATGGTGAGCTTCCAGGTTCCATGCAGAGTGAGACTGCAGCACTTCTGGACCCCAGGCCCATGGTGTTGTCAGACTTTGGCATTGGGTCACCACTGGGAGAGAGCCTTATGTATCGTTAGGGTTTGGTCCAGGTATGTCACCGGGGTCGAAGTGACTACAGTCTCTTGATCTCCCTCCAGGTCTGAAGTGCGGGGCCATGCGACGATACAGCTCAAGTGTAGGGTTAGGGTTTGAAGCCGGCTTAGGTTTCGATGGAAGTTTCCTGTTAGGGTAGGGTTAGTGTTAGGGTTAGGTCCCTGGATGCTCCAGGCGCTGAACCCACAGCAGTGCAGTGGTGTCCCCAAAGTGCTGAGGTGAGGGCACAAGGGAGAGTGCCAGTCAGGATCAGTCTTTGGTTGCCAAGGCCACATAACTCTATGGGCCCCTGGTCGGGGAGGCGTCAGGAATCCTCTCAGGCAGCTGCATCTGGGCCTGGGAAACGACATGGTGAGCTTCCAGTTTCCATGCCGAGTGAGCCTGCACTGCCTCTGGACCCCAGGTGCGTGGTCTTGTCAGACTTTGCGATGGTTTCCCCATGGGCAGAGAGCCTTAGCTAGGTTTTGGGTTCGGTCCAGGGAAGTCGCCAGGGCTGAAGTGACTCCAGTCTCATGATGTCCCTCGAGGGATGAAGTGAGGACCCATGGGATGCTGCGTCTCAAGTGTAGGGTTAGGATTCAAGGTCCGCTTAGGTTTCGGTGAAGGGTTTCGTTTAGGGGTAGTGTTAGGGTTATGGTTATGTCCCAGGAGGCTCCCGAAGCTGAAACTGCAGCCCAGCAGTGGTCTCCCCGGAGGGCTGAGTTGGGGGGACAAAGGAAGGAGCCTGTTAGGATCAGTCTTTGGCTTCCAAGGCCACACAACTGTGTGGGACCCTGGTCGGGCAGGCATCAGGAATCCTGTCGGGCAGCTGCAGCCAGGCCTGGGAAATGACACGGTGAATTTCCAGGTTCCATGCAGAGTGATCCAGTACCGTTTCTGTCCCCCAGGCGCGTGGTGTTGTCTGACTTTGGGATTGGGTTCCTATGGGCAGAGAGCCTTAGCTAGGGTTAGGGTTCAGTCCAGGGACATCGCCAGGCCTGAAGCAACTCCAGTCTCGTCATCTCCCTCAAGGGCTGAAGTGAGGGCCCATGCGAAGGTGCGGCTCGAGTGTAGGGCTAGGATTTGATATTGTGTTAGGTTTCGTTGGTGGGTTTTGGTTAGGGGTCAGGTTAGGGCTAGGGTTATTTCCCAAGAGGCTCCAGGTGCTGAACCTACAGTAGTGCAGTTATCTCCCCGAAGGGTTGAGTTGAGGTCTCAAGGGAGGGTGCCGTTCAGTATTAGTCTTTATGAGCCACTGGTTGCGTAGGCCTCAGGAATCCTCTTGGGCTGCTCCATCTGGCCCTGGGAAACGGCATGGTGAATTTCCAGGTTCTATGCCGAGTCATCCTGCACCGCTCCTGGACCCCAGGCTCGTGGTGTTGGCAGCCTTTGTTATTGGGTCTCCAGGAGAGGGAGCCTTAGCTAGGATTAGGGTTCCATCCAGGGATGTCACCAGGGCCGAAGGGACTCCAGTGTTTTTAATCCTTGGAGGGCTGAAGTGAGGGCTCATGTGCGGCTGTGCATTTGGTTTAGAGTTAGTATTATATATAGGGTTAGGTGTAGTTTGAGGGTTATTGTTAGGGTTATGGTTACGATTTGGGCTAAGTCCTAAGAAGCTCCAGACACTGACCTCACAGTAGAGGTGTTGTCTACCCCAAGGGCTCAGTGGAGTACCCAATGGAGTGTTCCTGTAAGGATCAGTCTTTGGTTTCCAAGGCCAGAAAATATATGGGCCACCCTTTGGGTAGGTGTCAGGAATCCTCTTGTGCCACTGGAGTCGCACTTTGAAAATGACATAGTGATATTCCACGTTCCATGCCGAGTATTCCTGCACCGATTCTTGAACCCTTGTGCGTGCTGTTGTCAGACTTTGGAGTTGGGTCCCCATGGGGAGAGATCCTCAGCTAGGGTTTGGTTTCAGTCCAGGGATGTCGCCAGGAGTGCAGAAGGGAGGGTACTGGTCAGCATTAGTCTTTGTGTCAAGGCCAGACATGTATATCTGCACTCTTCAGTAGGCCTCAGGATCCCTCCTGTGCATTGGAAGCCATGCTTTGGAAATAACATGGTGATGTTCCACGTTTCACACAGAATTATCTTGCACAGCTTCTCAACCCAGTGTGTGTGCTCTTGTCAGACTGTGGTATTCAGTCCCCATGTGTAGAAAGCCTTAGTTCCATTTGCGGTTTGGGCCAGAGAAATCTCCAGGGCTGACATGACACCAGTCTTGTGATCTCCCTGTATCAATGATGTGTGGGGACATGCATGGTGCGAGTCAAGTTGAGGGTGAGTGTTAAAGATGAGGTGAGGTTTAGGTTCACGTTTATACTGTGGGTCACCGTTAAGATTAGGGTTTGGTCACAGGAGACTCGTAGCGCTATACCGCCAGTAGGGCAGTTGTCCCCCCGAAGGGCTGAGTAGAGGAGTCTAAGGATGGTTCCAGTCAGGCTGAGTTTTGGGTGCCAGGGCCACTGCTCTGTTAGACCTCAAGAAGTCCCCTGTGGAGCTCCTTCTGGTCTTTGGAAATGACATTGTGATATTCCAGGTTCCATGCTGAGTAATCCTCCTCCGTTTCTGGGGCCCATGTCCGTCATGTCCTCAGACTTAGGAATTGGGTGTCCATTAGGAGAAAGCTTTAGCCAAGGTTAAGTTTTGGCACAGGGACGTTGCCCAAAACTACAGGGACGAAGCTACACCATTGCCATGATCACCCTGGAAGGCTGAATGAGGGTCCACGTGAGGGTGCAGGTCATGTGTAGGGTTAGATTTGAGTTGGGGTGTGGTTTAGTTTGAGTGTCACAGTTAAGGTTAGGTTAGGTCCCAGGAAGCTCCAAGCGCTGAAACTCTTGCAGGGTAGTGGTCTTCCCAGAGGATTGAGTGTAGACCTCATTGGAGCGGGCGGTTCAGGCTTAGTCTTTGTGATCTAGGGCCAGCTGTGTGTGCCCTATTCAGTTGGGTCTCATCAACCCTCATGTGCAGCTTCATGCGAGTATTGGAAATGTCATGATGATGTTCCATGTTCCATGCCAAGTAATCCTGCACCGTTTTGGGCCCATTGTTTGTGGTGTTCTCAGAGATAGGAATTGGGTCCCCATCCAGAGAGATCCTTAACTAGGGTTAATGATCTGCCCAGGAACTTCACCAGTGCTGAGGTGACACCATTGCTGTTTGTCGTGTGTGTTGGGTTAGGGTTTGGGTTTGGGTTTGGTGTTAGGGGTTAGGGTTACGGTTAGGGTTGGTGTTAGGGGTTAGTGTTAGGGGCTAGAGTTAAGTTTATGCATTAGGGTTGGGTTTAGGGTTATGGTTAGTATTTAGGGTTATGGTTAGGGGTTATAGTTTGGAGTTAGAGTTAGGTTTTGGTTTGGGTTAGGCTTAGGTTTAGGGTTATGGTTTGGTTTGAGAGTTAGTGTTATGGTTAGATGGTAGGGTTAGTGTCAGATGTTAGTGTTAGTGTTAGGGTTTGCATTAGGTTTAGGGATAAGGTGAGGTCTAGGTCTAGGTCTTGGGATCGGGTATTGCTTATGGGAAAGGATTAGGGGTTAGCATTATGGTTAGTGTTAGAATTTTATGGTTATGGTTAGTTTTAGTTTTACGGTTTATAAATTAGCGTTAGCAGGTCGAGTTAGAGCATTATGGTTATGGTTTTAGGATTAGGGTAAGAGGGTTAGGTTTAGTTCAGGTTATGTTTACTTTTGCAGTTCGGTAGGGTTAGGGTTGGGTTTAGATCTAGGTTTAGGGGCAGGGTTTAGTTTTAGGGCTATGGTTAGGGTTAGCTCTTAGGTTTAGGTTTTGGGATTTGGGTTAGTGTTACAGTTAGGGCTTCGGCAAGTAGTAGGTCATGTTTGCACAGCCACTTGGAATGGGAGGATATTCATGTGCGGATCCTGTCCTCCTACCGGAGGGATTGCGTTTATTTTATAGCTCCCCTCTCCCTGCACTGGAGTTTGTTCTCAACTCGCCCCATTCCAGCTTGGTTGTGGAGTGTTTCACACTGTCACCCTGCCCTCTCTCATTCTGGTAGGATTTCACGTACTCCTTCATCCATTTTTGTACCATGGGGTGCATAGTTAATATTCATATCATTTATTTCTCCTCTTTTTAAAATTATTTTCTTCATTCTGCTGTTTGGGTGTTTTGTTTGTTGTCCTTTGTCTGGCCTTGATATTTATAAGGTCATGGAGTTTACTTCAGGGTTTTGTTTTTTTGGGGCAGACCTGTATTGCTATAAACTTCCCTGTTAGAACCAGTTTTCCTGCTTTACCGAAGTTTGGATTGCTGTGTTTCCATTTTCATTTTTTCCATGTAATTTTGGATTTTGTCTTTCATTTCTTGGTTGATCCATTGATTGTTTAGTAGCATGTTATTTAACTTTCATGTTTTTGTGCCTTTTCCAGATTTTTTTTTCTTGTTGTAGGCTTCTACTTTCATAGCATTGTGGTCTGAAAAGACACATCATATGACATTGATCAGTTTGATTTTGTTTTGGCTTGTTTTATGACCTAATATATTATCGAGTGTGGGAATGTTCCATGTGCACGTGAAAAGAATGTGTATTGTGCTGTTTTAGGGTGGAATGTCTAAAGTATATCGATTAAGTCCATCTGGTCTACTCTATCATTCTAAGTCACTACTTCCGTGTTGATTTTCTGATGGAATGATCTCTCCATTGATGTCATTGGGGTGTTAAAGTGCCCTACTATGATTGTATGACTATCAATTCTTTACTGTAGTTTTGGACTGCTTTGTTTATTTGGATGCTCTCGGGTTGAATGCATATATGTTTACAATTGTTCTATCTTTTTGTTGGATGGTACCTTTTATTAGAGTAGTGTCCTTCTGGGGCGCCTGGGTGGCTCAGTCGGTTGAGTTTCTGACTTCGGCCCAGGTCATGATCTCATGGTCCATGGGTTCGAGCCCCGCATCAGGCTCTGTGCTGACAGCTCGGAGCCCGGAGCCTATTTCAGATCTGTGTCTCCCTCTCTCTCTGACCCTCCCCTGTTCATGCTCTGTCTCTCTTTGTTTCAAAAATAAACAAACATTAAAAAAAATTTAAAAAAGAATAGTGTCCTTCTTTGTCTCTTGTTACAGTTTTATTTTTAAATCTATTTTGTCTGATATAGGTATGACTACTGCAGTTTTATTTTGATACTTTAGTTCTGTAACTAGTCTTTTGTAGGTAGGAAATTGATGGGTCCTATATTGCATTCATTCTATCACCCAGTGCCTTTTATTATGAAGAGAGAGAGCACAGGCATGGGAGGGCATGGTGGGTGGAATGGAGGAAGAGAGAGACAGAGAGAAAGAGGGAGAGAGAGAAAGAGAATGAGAATGAATCCTCACCAAGTTCCATGCTCAGTGCAGAGCTCAATCGGGGTTCAATCCCATGATCCTGGGATCATAGCCTAAGCCAAAATCAAGAGTCAAAATCTCAAGCGATTGAGCCATCCAGTTGCCCCTGTCACCCAGTGCCTTTGATTTGAGCATTTATTTTGTCTCCATTCAAAGTAATTGATAGACATGTACTTGTCCTATTATTACTTAATGTTGGTTGTTTCTTATTTTTTTCTGATCCTTTCTTCCCTTTCTCTTTCTTTGGTTTGCTGGGTTTCATCACAATTTCACAGTTGAAATTGCTTGTCTTTATACTCTGCATATGTATTAGTGTTGTTTGTTTTGTGGTTATTATGAGGTTTGTACTTAACGACTTCTGCATATAGAAGTCTATATTAAGTTGATAGTTGGTTAAGTATGAACCAGTTCTTTACTCCTCTCCTCCCCGTGTTGTAGCTATGTAGTGTTCCCATTTCAAAACCTTTCATATCGTGAATACCTTGACTGATGTTTTACAGATATACTCATTTTTATTGCTTTTGCGTTTCGCACTTTAATATTGTCACTTTAGGTGTTTCTTTTCCACTTAAAGCGTCCCCTTTAACATTTCTTGCAGGGGTGGTTTGTTGGTTGTGAGCTCGCTGAGTATTTATTTGGGAACCTCTTGATCTCTCCTCCCATTTGAATGATAGTTTTCTGGATAGACTCTCTTTGGCTGCAGATGTTTTCCATTCAGCACCTTTACCATACCATGCTGGTTACTTACAGTTTCAAAGTCTTCTGAAAAACATCCAGTGATAAACTTACGCGGTTTCCCTTGTAGGTAAATGCCATCTTTTGTTTTCCTGCTGTGGAGATTTTTCTTTATTATGACATTTTGCGTTTTAATTACTATATGACTTGGTGTGGATCTGCTTCTGTTGAATATATTGGGGGTTCTTTGTGCCTCCTGCTTCTGGATCTGTCTCCTTCCCCACATTAGGGAAGTTTTCATCTATTGTGTCTTCAAATAAATTTTTTGATTCTAATTTCTCAGAGTTCTGAGAATGAGAAATAGGACAGAAAAGACCAATTGAAGGTTCTCTTATGAGCCACTGGATTTGCATGTGTGGAGGATAGATTTGGGACTCAAATGAACAACTTACCTTTAACTTCAAAGAACTAGAAAAAAAAAACAACAATCTATGTCCAATGTTCTCAAAAGGGAGAAAGTAATCCATACGAGAGTGCAAACCAATGAAACTGAGACCATGAAGTAAATAGAAAATATGAAGAAGACCAACAGGGGTTTTCAGAAGAGTGAAACAAAATTATCAAGATTATATATAGACTACGCTAAGACAGAGAGAGTACCCAGTTCAAAAGAATTATAAATAAAAGAGAAGGCATTACGCCTTATACCAAAGAAACATAAAGGAGACAAAGAGGCGACTATGGCCAAATTAGATGCCAGCAAACCGCCTGCCTAGAAGAAATGGATAGGTTCTTAGAAACACACAACCTACCAAGACTGTACCAGGAAGAAATAGAAGGTTTGCACAGACCCATTAAAGGAAGACTGTATCAATACAAGAAGATAACCAATGCAAGTAAATTGAATCAGTAATCGAAGTTCTCCCAGGGAAGAAAAGCCCAGAACCAGGTGGATTCACTGGTGAATTTGAACAAACATTTGTAGAAGAACTAACAGCAGTCGTCTCACTGATTCAAAAGGAATGAACACCACCAAACTCATTTCATGACATTGGAATTACCCTGGTATGAAGCCAGAGAAGGATACTACCTGAACAGAAATCTATAGGCCAGTGATGAATGTAGATGAATAATTCCCAATAATGTACAGGCAAACCAAATCCAGCAGCACATTAAAAGGATCATTGGCTGTGATGAAGGGTTTTTCTCTGCAAAGGAAGGATGTTTCAGAAATGCAAATCAATCAATGTGACCCTTCACATAATTGAATGAAAGAAAAAATCAACCAGAAACAAGATTCTTCACTATAAATAGCAAACGGAGTGTTACTAGAAGGGAGTTGGGCAGGGGGATGGGTTAAATGGGTGATAGGCTAAGGAGGGAACTAGTAGTGAGGATCACTGGGTGTTGTATGTAAGTGATGGATGACTACATTCTATACCTGAAACTAACATTACACTGTATGTTAACCAACCGGAATTTAAATAAAAACTTGAAAAAAATAAATACTAAAGAAATACATAAATACATTTAAACTAAACTAAATAAATACATTTTAAAAAATAAAAAGAAAACATGATGATGTCAATAGACACAGTAAAAAAGTTCTGAGAAAATTTGGTATCCGTTTGTACTAAAAAAAACTCTTTAAATTCAGTGTAGAAGGAACATATCTCAACATAAGAAAGGCCATGTATGTGAAGCCCACAGCTAATATCATACTCAATAGTGAAACTGTGGAAGATTTTCCACTAAAATAAGGCACAAGACAAGGATGCCCTAGATATGTGAAGGGGATTGGGTGATGCAGGCTTCTGGTTATGCAATAAATGAATCACAGATAGAAGATATAGCATAGGGAACATAGAGAATGGTACTGGAGTAGTGATGCATGGTGACAGATGATAGCTACACCTGTGTTAGCGTAGAAGAATGTATACACTTGTCCAATCACTATGTTGTTCATCTGAAACTAATGTAACATAGTGTATCAGCTATTCCCAAATAACATGTTTTTTTAATAAGGTAAAGGACTGAAATAAAAAGTTTAATGTAAAAGAACCTGTTAATATCTAATCAAGAAATGCAGTGAAGTTCCAAAATAGAAAGTCACCATATCAAATTTTGTATCCTTCTTATACACTAACCCAATTATCTAAGAAGAAGTAAAGAAAACAATCCCATTTACAATAGCATCAAAAACAATAAACTTTACAGTAATAAATTTAGCCAAGGAAGTGAAAGATCTCTCTAGAGAAAACTATAAAACCTGCGTGCAGGAGTGGAAGAAATTCAATTGGGTGAAAGAAACAGGAGAACAAATAAGTCAGTGAAAAGCCATCCCATGTCCAACTTTCGGAGGAATTAATATAGATACAATGTCCATACTACCCAAAGCTCTCTAGAGATTCAGTTCAATCTCTATCAAAACTCTGATGCAATTTTTATGCAATTAGAAAATCATATCCTAAAATGTATTTGGAACCACAAAAGACCCCAAATAGCCAATGCAAGAAAGAACAAGACAGGAGGCATCACACTTATTGATTTCAAGCATCCTTCTAACACAAAGAAACCAGTTATGTCACTGGCATAAACACACACACAAAACAATAAAACGGAAATTGAGAGCCCAAACTAAACCCATGCATACACAGTCAACTAGTATTTGACAAGGGAGTCAAGAATACACAGTGGAGAAGAGTAGTCTTTTGAATAACTGGTGCTGGGAAAATTGGATATTCACATGTATAAGAACAAAGCTTAGCAACGTATGTTACACCACTCCATAGAGGGTGAAATGAAGAAACAGAGAGAGATGTGGTTAGAGAGAAACGGAGACAAAGAGGAAGTACAAGGAGGAAAGTAGAGACGTGGTCTAGGTACGTGGACGGGGTTAGATGGGCCAGGGGAGAGGGGATGTATGAAGTGGCTCTGAGTGCTGGGCAGAAAGGGCTTGTATCATGGGCATCAGAGTTCTATGACCCCAAGACTCCAACATCCCTGGGTCCATGCTCTGCAAAGGCCATTGCAATTGAAAAGATGGGTATCCCTCTTTTCTTCTGGAATTGTGAGGCTCAGTCTCACGTTCTGTCATGGAGAGGGATGTCTTGAGGGAAACTGTGCTGCTTTTTGCCAGGTAAACTCCAGAGCCTGCCCTATGGAAACGTGTCCCGGGGCCATCTCCCTCACTGCCCCAGGCCCTGTTGGATTTCCCCCTACCCCCACCCGCTGGCCTTCCTCCAGTTCTGAACCCAGGCATCAGGCATTGTGTTGCCCCAAGGCCCTGCAGTCTGGACCTGGCAGAGTTGGACTAGTAATATTGATAAAAATAATATTTGACAATAAGGTCCATATCCTCCCTCTGGGACTAGCGGTGTGCATCCAAATCGTGGGTTGCTATCCTCCTGTCCGCAACCAATCTGAGGATTCCAGAAGGTAGGTGAACTCTTTAAAACACCATAGTCTTCTCTTACATCAAAATCAAAGACATTTTCTTGTCCCAGCTTTCTTTTAATTCTGAAGAGATGGCAATTAGTAATTGAAGGCATAATGGTCCTATAGGAAATTGACCTATATGACTGATGGACATTATTTCATCCATCCGTATCCCTAAAGCACATTTTATTGAAAATATTAGCCAAGGATGCACACTATATATTCCCAACAGATGTGTAGCCCCCTGTAAGTTGCATTCTGACCTTGTCACATATGTGTCATCAAAGATATTATTCGTGACTTTTCAGATAAGCTCTCCACATCAAGATGGTCATGTTAGAGAATCTGGTATAAATGGAATTTCACAGATCTCAATGAGGAATGATTTTTCATTTTTAATGTTTCTTTTTTTGAGAGAACCCGAGCTGGGGAGGGGGATAGAGTGGGAGACACCGAATATGAGGCAGGCTTGAGGCTCTGAGCTCTCAGGACAGAGCCTGATGCGGGGCCCAAACTCATGGATTGCAAAATCCTGACTTGACTCAAAGTCGGACGCTTAACCGACTAAGCCACCCAAGTTCCCCAGGAATGATAGTTTATTGGCAAAGAAGGAGAAATTAAAGATAGTGTAAAGGATGTCTATTTTTTAAATATTTTTTTAATGTTTATTTATTTTTGAGACAGAGACAGAGCATTAACAGGGGAGGGGCAGAGAGAGAGGGAGACACAGAATCTGAAACAGGCTCCAGGCTCTGAGCTGTCAGCACAGAGCCTGACACGGGGCTCAAACTCACGGACTGTGAGATCATGACCTGAGCCAAAGTCGGACGCTTAACCAACCGAGCCACTCAGGCGCCCCAAGGATGTCTATTTTTAATTGAAATATTGTTCACACATTTGTTGTGTTAGTTTTAGGCATACATTGTAGTCATTCCATATGTCTATACATTATGTTGTATTTAACCACAGGTGTAGCTATCATGTGAAAGCATGCAATAGTATTATTACAGATTTGACTCCATTCCATTGGCTGTCCATTGTATCCCTAGGACTCATTCATTCCATAGCTGTACGCTGGTATCTCTCTCTCTCAAAGGTGTCCACTCTTTATCTAACCTAAGTATTTTGGTGGCAAATAAAGTTACCTCTTGTTCAGCATGTGTAAATTGGCAGTCTATTTTTCTGTGAACATTGCTTAAAACATTACAAATGATGTCATTACCTTAATAAATTCAGTTTCATTCTTCACTCACAAGAAAGGAGAAGGAAAGATTTTGTGTCCCTGGCCCTGTCACTAAAACCCTTCCCAATGTGGAGAACAGGCTTAGTTGCCCAGAGCACCTTTGGTCTCTCAGCTGAGCAACCAGGGCCTTCAACATTGAAGGAATTCCCATGGTGGCCAGCAGAGAGAGCTCGAGCACCACAGACTGGGGTGGCGGGTTCCTCTGCCGGGCAGTGATAGCCAGCAGAGGGCGCACCATCTGCTTTTCTGACCCAGGGCACCTCAGAGCAGGAAAGGCTTCTATTGCTCCCAGAGGACTCAGGACCTCTGACGCTGCCTCAGTACAGAGAGCAGAGCTGCATTTCCAGCAGGTTCTGCCGCCGCTCCAGGGGAGACCTTGGGAGCTTTGCAGGAATTTGGCATCTCCTGAGTCTCCAGAGAGAAGCTGCTTTGCTGTACTGAATGCTGAGGAGGGGGCGCTTGGTGGCTTCCCTGGGCAAGCTGGTTGCTGAGCTGCACAGACCTTTGCATTTTCTAGGCTGTTCCCGTGTTTCATTCCTTCCCTTCCTGGACAGTATTTGAACAAGACGTATTTTACTAAAGGACTCTTGGATTGCTGGGTCCCAGAACATCACCTCATAGATGCAGTCGATGGTTTGTTCCAGATTCAGGCTTGTTTCTGGGAAGAAACCCTGACAGAAATTCAGAAGAACGGGAGCTGCATTCCGTTAGGACGTGGATACATGAAATGCCCCTCTCAGGACCTTCTAGAAGAATGAGCTGGGACTCACTTTCTGAGTCCTGCTGGAACCAGAGGCCGAGGTAAGGGCACAAACTGTGTCCCACATCATACATGCTTTTAAAAAAAAAAATCATGGTTATTTTTCCAACCTAGTGAAGTGATTGAAAAGTACAGAAAACCTGGTAGGTAGGTGTCATTAACCTTATGTAATCTTTTAATTTAAATTCCAGTGAGTAAAGATACAGTGTAATATCAGTTTCAGGTGTGCAATATAGAGCAACACTTCCACGTGTCACCCGGTGCT
This sequence comes from Acinonyx jubatus, assembly GCF_027475565.1. NCBI lineage: Eukaryota > Metazoa > Chordata > Mammalia > Carnivora > Felidae > Acinonyx > Acinonyx jubatus. The sequence continues at coordinate 459,332 of NW_026463940.1, forward strand.
CATCCCAGGTGCACTTCTTAATCCCCATCAGCTGTTTCACCCATTCCCATACCTCACTGTGGAACTCATCAGTTTGTTTCCTAGTTAAGAGTCTGTTTGTCACTGTCTCCTTTCCTCCCCCCCCCCCTTTGTTTTGTTTTATTGCCATGTGTTAGTGAAATCGTCGGGTATTTGTCTTTCTCTGACACGCTTATTTCACCCAGCATAACATTCTCTCGCTCTATCCACCTCGTGGCAAATGACAAGATTTCATGTTTTTACAGCTAAATAATATGACATTCCATATACTACAACTCAATTTATTCATCAGTTGATGGATGCTTGGGCAGTGTCCATAATTTGGCTGTTGTAGAAAATGCTTCTGTAAACATCAATGTGCATGTACCCCTTTGAAAAATTATTTTTGTATTCTTTGTGTAAATACCTTGTAATGAAATTGCTGGATTGTAAGGTAGTTCTATTTCCAGTTGTTTTTTTTTTTTGTTTGTTTGACAAATCTCCATGATGTTTTCCAGAGTGGCTGCACCAGTTTGCCTTTCTCCCCTCAATGCAAGAGGGTTCCTCTCTCCCCACATCCTTGGAAACACCTGCTGTTTTATCCTTCATTGATTTTAGTCATCCTGACAGATGTGATATGTTATCTCATTGTACTTTTGAATTTAATTTCCTTGAAGATCAGTATTGTTGAGCATCTTTTCATGTGTCTCTTGGCCACGTGTATGTCTTCCTTGGGAAAATGTCTATTCGTGTCTTCTACCCATTTTTAATTGGATTTCTCATTTTTTGTGTGCTATATAACTTTATATATTTTGGACAGTAACCCTTTATCAGATGTCGTTTGCAAATATTCTATAGGTGTTTTAGTTTTCTTGATTATTTCCTTGGTGACGGAAGCTTTTTATTTTTACTATGTCCCATTATTTTTGCTTGTGTTTCCCTTACCTCAGGAGATATGTCTACAAAGACGTTTGTACAGGCAATGTCAAATAAGATACTACCCTTGTTATCCTCTGGGATTTTTATGCTTTCAGGTTTCACACATAGGTCTTTATCTATGTTGGACTTATTTTTGTGTATGTTGTAAGAAAGTGGTCCGTTTTTGTTTCATTTTGTTTTGCAGGTTGCTGTCCAGTTTTTCCAAAATAATATGTTGAGGAGACTTTAAGTTTATGTATTTATTTTGAGAGACAGAGAGAGCATGCAAAAGATGGGCAGAGAAAAATGGAGAGAGAGAATCCCACGCACGCTCTGCAGTGCCCTAAGATCATGACCTGAGCTGAATCCACAATCACACGCTTTGGTGACTGAGACAACCATGTGTCCCATGAATATCTTTTTTTTTCCATTGGATATTCTTTCCTGCTTTGTTGAGAATTAATTGACCATATATGTGTGAGTTCATTTCTGGGTTTCCATTCTATTCATCTATGCCTCTGTGTTTTCTTGTTGTTGTTGCTGTTGTTGTTGTTGTGGTGGTGGTGGTGGTGGTTTTGCCAGTACCATACTGTTCTAATCAGTACAGCTTTGTAATATAACCTAACGTCTGGATTGTGATGTCTCCAGCTTTGCTTTTCTTCTTCAAGTTTGTTTTGGCTATTTGGGGACTTTTGTCATTCCATATAAGTTTTAAGATTATTTGTTCTAGTTCTGTGACAAATGTTTTTGTTTGTGTGATAGGGATTTCATTACATCTGTAGATTGTTTTGAGGAGTGTAGACACTTTAACAGGATTTTGTGCTTCCCATCCATGAACATGAAATGTATTTCCATTTCTTTGTGTCCTGTTCCATTTCTTTCATCAGTGTTTCATAGCCTTTAGAGTACAGATCTTTCACCTCTTTGGTTAGGTATATTCCTGGTATCTTGTGGTATTTGTGAACCTGTCAATGGGATTGATCCCTTACTTTCTCTCTGTGTTAATTCATGATTCGTGTATAGAAATGCAATACATGTATGTACATTGATTTCTGTATATTGTGACTTATCGAATTCATATATCAATTGTAGCAATTTTTAAGGGAGTCTTTCATTTTTTTATAGAGAACATCATGTCAGTTCCAAATAGCAAAAGTGCTACTTCTTCCTTGCCGATTTGGATGCCTTTTCCTTTTTGTTGCCTGATTGCTGTGGCTAGGATTCCCTCTACCATGTGAATAACAGTGTTTAGAGGGGTGATCCCTGTCTTGTCCCTGACCTTGGAGGAAAAACTTTGGATTTTTCCCCATTGAGGATGAGATTAGCTGTGGGTTTTTCCTAGATGACCTTTATTATGTGCAGGTAGGTTGAGTCTCAATGCACTTTGCCTAGGGTTTTTATCATGAATGGATGTGACATTTTGTCAAATGGTTTTCCTGCATCTATTGAAAGCATCATATTGTTCTTATCCTTTCTTCTATTACTGTGGTGCTTCATGTTGATTGATCTGTGAATGTGGAACCACCCTTACTGCCCAGGGATATATCCCACTTGATTATGGTAAATAATTCTATTAATGTATTGTTGACTTTGATTTGAAGGTATTTTAATGAGATTTTCTGCATACATAGTCATCAGGCTATTGGTCTGCAGTTTTATTTAAAAAATTTTAAACATTTTGTGAAATGTTTATTTCTTTACTTAGAGTACATAAAAGTGAGGGAGGGTCAGAGAGACAGGGAGAAAGAGAATGCTGGCCATGCCCCACACTGTCATGGCAGGGTCCAACGTGGGACTCGAACCCCCACACCGGAAGATAATGTCCTAATCTGAAATTAAGAGTTGGACAGTAAACCGACTGAGCCACACAGGCGCCACTGCAGTTTTCGGTTTTAGTGGAGACTTTATCTGGTTTTGGTATCAGGGTAATGATGGCCACATCAGATGAATTTGTAAGTGTTCCTTCTTTTTTATTTGTTGTAATAATTCGAGGAGAATACATATTACCTCTTCCTTAAATGTATGGTAGAATTCATCAATGAACGCCATCTGGCACTGAACTCTTGTGTTGAGGGGAGATGTTTTTAATTACTGACATGGTTTCTTTCTGTTTTCTGATTTTAGATATCTTCCCGTTTCAGTTTTTGTAGTTTGTGTGTTTCTAGGAATTTGTCCTTTTTTCTCAGAGTGTCCAATTTGTTGTATATAGTTTTTCATATTATCTTCTAACTGTATTTTTGTGGTGTTGACTGTTATTTCTCCTTTCTTATTTGTGATTTTATTTATTTGAGTCCTTTCTTTCTTCTTTGTGAAAAGTCTGCCTACAAAGTTTTCAAGTTGATTACTGCTTTCAGAGAACCAGCCCCTGGTTTCATTGACTTGGTTTAGTGTCTTTTTGGTTTCTATATTCCTTATTTCTGCCTTAATCTCTATTATTTCCTTCCTTCTTCTGTTCTTCTTCTCAATCGTTTAGTTGTAAGTTAGGATTGTTTGAGATTTTTCTTGCTCTTTAAGGTAGGCTTGTATATTTCCATCATAGACTGCTTTTGCTGCATTCCAAAGGTTTTTACCAGTGTATTTTCATTTTCCTTTGTTTCAATGTATTTTCTCATTGATTTCATATTTGACCCATTTTTTTAGTAGCATGTTATTTAACCTCCATTTATTTGTGGCCTTCCCCCACCCCCACCCCTGCCGCCCTTTTTTTGTGGTTGACCTCAAGTTTCCTAGCTTTGTGGTCAGAAAAGATGCTTGGTCTGATCTCTGTCTTTGGGTACCTCTTGAGGCCTGATTTGTGACCTAGAATGTGATCAATTCTGGAGAATGCCCCATGTGCGCTTGAAAAGAATGTGTACTCTGCCATTTTAGTATGGAGTGTTCTGAATATACCTGTTAAACCCATCTGGTCCAGTGTGAGATTCAAAGCCATTGTTTCCTTGTTGTTTTTCTGTTTATAGATTCTGTCCATTGATGTGAGTGATGTGTTAAAGTCCTCTACTATCATTGTGTTATTATAAATGAGTTCCTTTATGGTTGTTGCTAAATGTTTTATATAATTGGTGATCCCATTTTGGGTGCATCAAAATTTACAATCATCGGATATTCTTGTTTGGCTCTCCCTTTTAGTATGAAATTGTGTCTGTCTTCATCTCTTGTTATAGCTTTATTTATTTATTTATTTATTTATTTATTTATTTATTTATTTAAATTTAAGGCTTAGTTGACATACAGTGCATTCTCGGATCTGGGAGTAGCATTAAGTGATTCATCCCTTACATACAACACCCAGTGCTCATCACAACAAGTGCTCTCCTTAATACTTGTCCTCCGTTTAGCCTAGCACTGACCTATTTCCCTCCATCAAACTTCAGGGTTTTTTTCTCTAACATTAAGATACTCATGTGGTTTGTTACCACTCTTCTCTTTTCCTCCCCCCTTCCCTAGTTTTCATGTGTTTTGTTTCTTAAATTACACATGAGTGAAATCATATATTTGTCTTTCTCTGATTGACATATTTCACTTAGCATAACACATTCTAGCTCCATCCACATCGTTGCCAATGGCACAATTTCATTCTTCTTGAAGCTGAGTTATATTTCATTGTATATACGTATGTATGTGTATATGAACATACACATATGTACATATGCATATACATATGTATACACACACACACACACACACACACACACACACACACACCACAACTTCTTTATACCTTCATCAGTTGATGGATACTTGGGCTTTCTCCACAGTTTGCCTACTGTTGATAATTCTGCTATAAATATTGGGTGCATGCAATGTCACTATTAGGTATTTACCCAAAGGGTACCAAAATAGAGTCTCGGTTTTAAAAGTTAATTTTGACTGATATAAATATTGCTACCGGCTTTCTTTTGACATTATTGGCATGATAAGTGTTTCTTTATTTCCTTACTTTAAATCTGCAAGTGACTTAAGTCAAAATAAGGCTTTGTAGGCAGCATCTATATAGGTCTTGTTTTTGTTTTGTCCATTCTGACATCCTATCCAATGTCTTTTGATTGGAGCATTTATTCCATTTATATTCAGAGTGATTATTGATTGGTATATATTTAGTCCCATTCTACTAGTTGTTTTGTCATTGTTTCTTGATGTTTTCTCTGATCCTTTCTTGTCTGTAACACTTTTAGTCTTTCATTTCCACTCAAAAAGCCCAATTTAAATATTCTTTTCTTTTGACTGGTAGTACATTTCTTTACTTATTTTTAATATTTCTTCTTTTTTTTAAATATAAGCCCAAGTTAGTTACCTTATAGAGGAATACAGTTTCAGGATTAGAATTTAGTGATCCATCAAGTACAAAATGTACCCAATACTCATCCCAAGTGCCACCCCTATTGCCCATCACCCATTTAGCCCATACCCCTATTCAGTAACCCTCCAGGAACCCTGAGCTTCTTCCCTCTATTTAACAGTCTCTTATCATTTGACTCCCTCTCTGTTTGTATCTTATTTTGCTTTCCTTTCACTATGTTCATCAGTTTTATTAAATTCCACAGATGAGAGATCATAGGATGTGTGTCTTTCTCTGACATATTTTGCTTAGCATAATAAAGTCCGGTTCCATCCACGTTGTTGCAAAGATCAAGATTTCATTCTTTTTGATCACCAAGTAATAGTCCATTGTATGAATATACATATCTTCTTTATCCATTGATCTGTCAATGGTAATTTGAGCTCTTTGCATAATTTAGCTATTGTTGATAGTGCTGCTTTAAACATTGGAGTACATGTGCCACTTCGAGTCAGCGTTAGTGTAACCTTTGGATAAATACCTAGTAGTAAAATTGGTGGGTCCTAGTGTAGTTCTATTTTTTGTTTCTGTGATGAATCTCCATACTGTTTTCCAGATTGGCTACACCACTTTGCATTCCCACCAGCATTGCAAAAGGGTTCCCTTTCCCTGCATCCTTGCCAACATCTGTCATTTCCTGAGATGTTAATTTTAGCCATTCTGATAGGTGTTAGGGGATATCTCATTGTGGTTTCTATTTGTATTTCAGTGATGATGAGTGAGGTTGAGCATCTTTTCATGTGTGACCAATCTGGATGCCATCTTTCTTAAAGTGTCTCTTCATGTCTTTTGCCCATTCTTCACTGGATTATTTAGTTTTGGGGTGTTTGAGTGTGATAAATTCTTTGTAGATTTTGGATACTAACACTTTATCTGATATGTCAACTGCAAATATCTTCTCCCATTTCATTCAGTTGCCTTTTAGTTTTGCTGATTGTGTCCCCTGCGGTGCAGAAGCTTTTTATATCAAGGACCCAGTAGTTAATTTTGTTTTTTATTGCCCTTGCTTCTGGATACATGACAATCAAGAAGTTGCTGCAGCAAGGATCAAGGAGGTAGATTGCCTGTTTTCTCCTCTAGGATTTTGATGGTCCCTGACTTACATTTAGATCTTTCATCTATTTTGAGGTGTGTGTGTGTGTGTGTGTGTGTGTGTGTGTGTGTGTGTGGTTTAAGAAGAGTATCCCGGTTCATTTTTCTCACTGTCCAGTTTTCCCATTACCATTTGCTGAAGAGACTTTTTCCATTGGATATTCTTTCCTGCGTTATCAAAGATTACTCAGCCATATGTTTGAGGGTATATTTCTGGGTTCCCTATTCTGTTCCATTGATGTCTGTCTCCGTTTCTGTGCCCGTACCGTACTGTCTTGATGATTGTGGCTTTCTAATGTACCATAAATCCAAAATTGTTATGTCTCCAGCTTTGTTTTCTTTTTCAATATGACTTTGGCTATTTAGTGTCTTTTTTGGCTCCTTACAAATTTTAGGGTTGTTTGTTCTAGCTCTGTGAAGAAAGCTCGTGTTATTTTGATAGGGATTACATTGACTGTGTCAATTGCTTTGGATAGTATTGACATCTTAACAATGTTTGTTCTTCTAATCCATGACCATGGAATGTTTTCCATTTCTTTGGGTTTCTTAAGTTTTTCTCATAGACAATTTATGGTTTGTTCCTTGGGTCTCCATTGGAAGAGAGTCTGAGCTAGGGCTAGGGTTCGGTCCAGGACATCGCCAGGGCCAAAGTGACTCCAGTCTCGTGATCTTCCTCAAGGGCTGAACTGAGGGACCAGGTGATGGTGCGGCTCAAGTGTTTGACTAGGTTTCGAGATCAGGTTAGGTTTCAGTTGAGGGTTCTGGTGAGGGGTAGGGTTTGGGTTAGGTCCCAGGAGGCTCCAGACGCTGAACCCACAGCAGTGCAGTGGTCTCCCCGATGGGCTGAGTTGAGGGCATAAGGGAGGGTGCTGGTCAGGATTAATCTTTGGCTTCCAAGGCCACACAACACTATTGGCCACTGGTCGGGTAGGATTCAGGAATCCTCTCGGGAAGCAGCAGCTGGGCCTGGCAAACGATATGATGATGCTCCAGGTTCTATACCGAGTGATAATGTACCACTTCTGGACACCAGGCGCGTTGTGTTGTCAGACATTGTATTGGGTCCCCATGGGGATCAAGCCTTAGCTAGGGTTAGGGTTCAGTTGAAGGATGTGGCCAGGGCCCAAGCTATTCCAGTCTCCTGATCTCCTTCGAGGCCTAAAGTGAGGGCCCATGCGATGGTGCGGGTCAAGTGTTGGATTAGGGTTTGAGATCGGGTTAAGTTTTGGTAGAGGGTTCTGGTTAGGGTTAGGGTTTAGGTCCCAGGAAGCTCCAGCTGCTGAACCTACAGCATTGCAGTTGTCACCCCCCCATGGAATGAGTTGAGGGCAAAGGGAGGCTGCCTGTCAGGACTAATCTTTGCCTTCCAAGACCACAGAACTCTGTGGGCCACTGGTTGGGTAGGACTCAGGAATCCTCTTGGGCAGCAGCCGCCGGGCCTGGGAAACGACATGGTGAGGTTCCAGTTTCTATGCCAAATGATCCTGTACTGCTTCTGGACCCCAGGTGCATGGTGTTGTCAGACTTGGATATTGAGCCCCCATGGGAGAGAGCCTTAACTAGGGTTAGGGTTCGGTCCAGGGATGTCGCCAGGGCTGAAGGGACTCCAGTCTCGTGATCTCCCTTGAGGGCTGAAGTGAGGGCCCATGCAACGGTGTGGCTCAAGTGTAGGGTTAGGTTTCAAGGCCGGCTTAGGTTTCGGTTGAGTGTGCTGGTTAGGGTTAAGGTTTTGGTTACGTCCCAGGAGGCTCCAGGTGCTGAACCCACAGCAGTGCAGTTGTCTCCCTGAAGGGTTAAGGTGAGTGCTCAAAGGAGGTTGCCGTTCGGGATTAGTCTTTGTCTTCCAACGCCACACAACTCTATGGGCCATTGGTTCGGGAGGCCTCTGAAATCCTTTCAGGCAGCTGCAGCCGGGCCTGGGAAATGACATGGTAATGTTCCAGGTTCTATGCCTAGTGATTATGCATGGCTTCTGGACCACAGGCGAATGGTGTTTTAAGACTTTGGTGGGGCGCCTGGGTGGCGCAGTCGGTTAAGCGTCCGACTTCAGCCAGGTCACGATCTCGCGGTCCGTGAGTTCGAGCCCCACGTCAGGCTCTGGGCTGATGGCTCAGAGCCTGGAGACTGTTTCCGATTCTGTGTCTCCCTCTCTCTCTGCCCCTCCCCCGTTCATGCTCTGTCTTTCTCTGTCCCAAAAATAAATAAACGTTGAAGACTTTGGTATTGGGTCCCTATGGGGAGAGAGCCATAGATAATGTTAGAGTTTGGTTGAGGTTCGTCTCCAGGGCCAAAGCGACTCCAGTCTCATGATGTCCCTCGAGGGCTGGAGTTAGGGCCCATGTGACGGTGCGAGTCAAGTGTAGGGTTTGAGTTTGTGATCTGGTTAGTTTTCGGTTGAGGGTTCTGTTTAGGGGTAGGGTTAGGGTTAGGTCCCAAGAGGCTCCAGGCACTGAACCCACAGCATTGCATTTGTCTCCCCGATGGGCTCAGTTGAGGGCACAAGGGTGGGTGCCGGTCAGGATTAGTCTTTGGCTTCCAATGCCACACAACTGTATGGGCCACTGTTCAGGTAGACCTCTGGAATCCTCTGTGGAACGTGCAGCCGGGCCTGGGAAAAGACATGCTGATGTTCCAGGTTGCATGGCAAGTATTTCTGCTCCGATTCTCCAACCCGTGTGTGTCCTCTGTCAGACTTTGTAATTGGGTCCCCATGGGGTCAGAGCCTTAGTTAGGTTTAGGTTTAGGTTTCGGTCCAGAGAACTTGCCAGGGCCAGTGCGGCTCCAGATTCCTGATCTCCCCTAGAGGGCAGATTTGAGGGTCCATGCGAGGGGGCAGGTCAAGTGTAGGTTTAGGGTTCGAGTTAGGATTAGGTGTAGTTTGAGGGTTATGGATAGGGTTACGGTTAGTGTTAGTTCCCACGAGGCTCCTGGCACGGACCCCACAGCAGAGCAGTTGTCTCCCTGAAGGGCTCATTCTAGTTCACAACTGAGGGTGCCAGAGAGGATTAATCTTTGTGTTCCAAGGCCAGACAAATGTATGTGCCACCCTTCTTGAGGGCCTCAGTAATCCTCTCGTGCAGCTGCAGTCGTGCTTTGGAAATGACATGGTGATGTTTCAGCTTCCATGCCAAGAATCTCTGTACCATTTCTCTGACCTGTGTGCATGCTGTTGTCAGACATTGGAATTCGGTACCCAAGGTGAGAGAGCCTTAGCTAGGGTTAAGGTTCCGTCCAGGGACATCGCTAGGGCTGTAGTGACCCAGTTTCATGATATCCTTCGAGGGCTGAATTGAGGGCCCGTGCGAGGGTGCAGGTCAATTGTAGGGTTAAGGTTAGAGATAGGATTAGGTGTAGGTTTCGGGATATGATTAGGGTTACAATTAGAGTATGGTTAGGTCCCAGGAGGCCACACACACTGAATCCACAGCAGAGCAGATATCTCCATGAAAGAATGAGTGGAGTACACAAGGGAGGGTTTCAGTCAGGAGTAGTCTTTGGGTTCCAAGTCCAGATAAATGTGTGGGCCACCCTTTGGATAGACCTCAGGAATACGCTCGTGAAGCTGCAGTCGCGCTTTGGAAATGACATAGTGATGTTCCAGTTTCCATGATGAGTATCTCTGCACCGATTCTAGAACTTGTGTGCATGCTGTTGTCAGTCTTTGGAATTGGGCCCCCATGGATAGAGAGCCATAGGCTGAGTTAGGTTTTGTTCCAAGGACGTTGCCTGCACCGAAGCAAAACCAATATTATGAATTCCATGGTAGGCTGAAATGAAGGCACATGTGTGGCTATGGTCTGATGTAGACTTAGTGAGATAAGATAGGTTAGGTGTAGATTGAGGGTTATAGGTTAGGTTTGTGGTTAGGGTTAGGGTTAGGTCCCAGGAGGCCCCAGGCACTGAACCCACAGCAGTGCAGTTCTCTACCCGAAGGGCTGATTGAAGTACACAAGGGAGGGTGCCAGTCAGGATTAGTCTTTGGGTTCTAACGCAAGACAAATGTATGGGTCACCCTTTGTGTAGGCCTCAGGAATCCTTTCATGCAGCTGCAGTGGTGATTTGGAAATGACATGGTGATGTTCCATGTTCCATGCCCAGTATTTCTGCACTGATTCTCCAACCTCTGTGCGTGTTGTTGTCACACTGTAGAATTGGGTCCCCATGGGAGAGAGACTTAGCTAGGGATAGGATTAGGTCTAGGGAAGTTGCCAGTGCTGAAGCGACACCAGTGTTGTGAATTTCATGGAGGGCTGAAGTGAGGACACATGCGTGGCTGTGGGTCTGGTGTAGACTTAGTGAGATAGATAGGGTTAGGTGTAGGTTGAGGTTTATACGTTAGGGTTATTGTTAAGGTTAATGTTAGGTCCCAGGAGGCTCCAGACACTGACCACACAACCGAGCAGTGGTCTCCCCGAAGGGCTGAGTGGAGTCCACATGGGAGGGTGCCTGTCAGGATTAGTCTTTGGGTTTCAAGGCCTGACAAATGTATGGGCCACCCTTCGTTTAGGCCTCAGGAATCCTCTAGTGCAGCTGCAGTCACGCTTTGCAAATGACATGGTGGTGTTCCAGGTTCCAAGCCAAGTATTTCTGCACCGATTATCAAACCCATGTGCCTGCTATTGTCACACTTTGAAATTGGGTCTTCTTGGGGAGAGAGCCTTCGCTAGGATAAGGGTTCAGTCCAAAGACGTCATCAGGGCTGAAGCCTCGCCATTGTTGTAAATTCCATGGAGGGCTTAAGTGAGGGCCTATGGGTGACTGTGCGTCTGGTTTAGACTTAGTGAGATAGATAAGGTTAGGTGTAGGTTGAGGGTTATAGATAGGGTTACGGTTAGGGTTAGGGTTAGGTCCCAGGTGACTCTAGACACTGACTCCACAGCTGAGCAGTTGTCTCCCTAAAGGGCTGAGTGGAGTACACAACGGAGGGTTCTGGTCAGGATTAGTCTTTGGATTCAAAGTCCAGAGAATGTTATGGGCCACACTTCGGGTAGGTCTCAGGAATCCTCTAGTGCATCTGCAGTCACGCTGTGGAAATGACATTGTTATGTTCTACCTTTTATGCCAAGTATTTCTGCACCGATTCTCGAACCCACGGCCATGCTGTTGTCACACTTTGGAATTGGGTCTCCATGGAAAGAGAGCCTTCACTAAGGTCAGGGATCGGTCCTGGGAAGTTGCCAGGGTCAAAGCAACACGAGTGTTGTGAATTCCATGAAGGGCTGAAGTGAGGGCACATGTGTGGCTGTGGGTCTGGTGTAGACTTAGTGAGATAGATAGGTTAAGTGTAGTTTGAGGGTTATGGTTAGGGTTATGGTTAGCATTAGGGTTAGGTCCCAGGTGGCTCCAGGCACTGACCCCACAGAAGAGCAGTTGTCTCCGTGAAGGGCTGAGTGGAGTACACAAGTGAGGGTGTCAGTCAGGAGTAGTGTTTGTGTTCCAAGGCCAGACAAATGTGTGGGCCACCCTTCAGATAGGCCTCAGGAATCTCTCTTGCAGCTGTAGTCGCGTTTTGGAAATGACATGGTGAGTGTTCCAGGTTTCATGCCAAGTATCTCTGCACCGATTCTCGACCCTGTGTGCGTGCTGTTTTCAGTCTTTGGAATTGGTCCCCTTGGATAGAGAGCCATAGCTTGGGTTAGGGTTTGGTCCAGGGATGTTGCCTGGGCCAAAGGAAAACCAATATTATGAATTCCATGGAGGACTGAAGTGAGGACACATGCCTGACTGTGGTCTGGTTTATACTTAGTGAGATAGGTATGTTAGGTGTAGATTGAGCGTTAATGGTTTAGTGTTAGGGTTTGGTCCCAGGAGGCTCTAGGCTCTGAACCCACAGCAGTGCAATTGTCTCCCCGAAGGGCTGAGTGCAGTACACAAGGGAGGGTGCCGGGCAGGGTTAGTCTTTGTGTTCCAAAGCCAGACAAATGTATGGGCCTCCTTTTGGTTAGGCCTCAGGAATTTTCCTTTGCAACTAGCTGCAGTCGTGCCTTGGAAATGACATGGTGATGTTGCAGCTTCCATGACGAGTTTCTCTGCACTGATTCTCGAACCCGTGTGCATGCTGTTGTCAGACTGTAATTGGGTCCCCAAGGTGACAGAGCCTTAGCTAGGGTTAAGCTTCTGTCCAGAGATGTCACCAGGGCTGTAACGACTCCAGTTTCATGAGATCTCTCGAGGCCTGAGGTGTGGGCCCATGCGAGGGTGAAGGTCAAATGTCGGTTTAGTGTTACAGATATAGTTAGGTGTACATTGCGGTTTATGGTCAGGGTTATGGCTAAGGTTAGGGTTAGGTCCCAGAAGGCTCCAGGCACTGAACCCACAACAGTGCAGTTCTCTACCCGAAGGGCTGATTGAAGTACACAAGGGAGGGTGCCGGTCAGGATTAGTCTTTGGTTTCTAATGCAAGACAAATGTATGGGTCACCCTTCGTGTAGGCCTCAGGTATCCTCTCGTGCAGCTGCAGTTGCGCTTTGAAAATGACATGGTGATGTTACAGATTGCATGCCGAGTATTTCTGCATGGATTTTCCTCCCATGTGCGTGTTGTTGTCACACTCTGGAATTGGGTCCCCATGGGGAGAGAGCCTTAGCTAAGGATAGGGTTCGGTCCAGGGAAGTTGCCAGTGCTGAAGCGACACCAGTGTTGTGAATTCCATGGAGGGCTGAAGTGAGGATACATGCGTGGCTGTGGGTCTGGTGTAGACTTAGTGAGATAGATAGGGTTAGGTGTAGGTTGATGGTTATATGTTAGGGTTATGGTTAGGGTTAAGGTTAGGTCCCAGGAGACTCCAGGCCCTGACCCCACAGCTGAGCAGTGGTCTCCCCAAAGGACTGAGTGGAGTACACATGTGAGGGTGCTGGTCAGGATTAGTCTTTGGGTTTCAAGGCCTGACAAATGTATGGTCCACCCTTCGTTTAGGCTTCAGGAATCCTCTAGTGCAGCTGCAGTCGCACTTTGCAAATGACATGGTGATTTTCCAGGTTCCATTCTGAGTATTTCTGCACCAATTCTCAAACCCATGTGCGTGCTATTGTCACACTTTGAAATTGGGTCTTCGTTGGGAGAGAGCCTTCACTAGGATAAGGATTCGGTCCAAAGACGTCGCCAGGGCTGAAGCCACACCAGTGTTGTAAATTCCATGGAGGGCTTAAGTGTGGGCATATGGGCAGCTGTGGGTCTAGTGTGGACTCAGTGAGATAGATACTGTTAGGTGTAGGTTAAGGGTTATAGATAGGGTTACGGTTAGGGTTAGGGTTAGGTCCCAGGTGACTCCAGACACTGACCCGACAGCCAAGCAGTTTTCTCCCTGAAGGGCTGAGTGGAGTACACAAGGGAGGGTTCCGATCAGGATTAGTCTTTAGGTTCCAAGGCCAGAGAAATTTATGGGCCACACTTTGGGTAGGTCTCAGGAATCATCTCCAGCATCTGCAGTCACCCTGTGAAAATGACATGGTGATATTCCAGCTTCTGTGCCAAGTATTTCTGCACCAATTCTCGAACCTGCAGCCATGCTGTGTGACACTTTGGAATTGGGTCACCATGGGTAGAGAGCCTTAGCTAGGGTTAGGATCGGTCCAGGGAAGTTGCCAGGGTCGAAGCAATATGAGTGTTGTGAATTCCATGAAGGGCTGAAGTGAGGGCCCATGCACAGCTGTGGGTCTGGTGTAGACTTAGCGAGAAAGATAGGGTTAGGTGTAGTTTTAGGGTTATGGTTAGGGTGAAGGTTAGCGTTAGGGTTAGGTCCCAGGAGGCTCCAGGCACTGACCCCACAGAAGAGCAGTTTTCTCCATGAAGGGCTGAGTGGAGTACACAAGGGAGGGTGAATTGAGGGCCCATGAGAGGGTGCATGGTCAAGTGTAGGGTCATGGTTGAGTTATGGTTAGGTTTATAATAGGGTATTGGACAGGGTTAAGTTCAGGGTTAGGGTTAGGTCCCTGCAGGCTCCAGGACCTGAACTCACACCAGTGCTGGTGTCTCCACAAAGGGCTGAATGGAGTGCATAATGGAGGGTGCCATTTAGGGTTAGTCCTTGGGTTCCAAGGAAGACAACTGTATGGTATTCTCTTTGTGTATGGTATTTTCTTTGTGTCCTCTTCCGTTTCTTTCATCAGTGTTTTATAGCCTTTAGAGTACAGGTCTTTCACCTCCTTGGTTAGGTTTATTCCAGGTATCTTGGGGTATTTGGTGCACCTGTCAATGGGATTGATCACTTACTTTCTCTTTCTTTTAATTCATTATTCGTCTACAGAAATGCAATAGATTTATGTACATTGATTTCTGTATATTTTTATTTTTTGAATTCGTATATCAGTTCTAGTAATTTTTATGGAAGCCTTTCATGATTTTTATAGAGAGCATCATGTCAGTTCCAAACAGCGAAAGTTCTACTTCTTCCTTGGCGATTTGGATGCTTCTCATTTCTTTTTGTTGTCTGATTGCTGTGGCTAGGACTTCTAGTACTATGTGGAATAACAGTGGTGAGAGGGATTATTCCTGTCTTGTCCCTGATCTTGGAGGAAAAATTTTCAATTTTTCCCCATTGAGGATGAGATTAGCTGTGGGTTTTTCCTAGATGACCTTTATTATGTGCAGGTAGGTTGAGTCCAAATCTACTTTGCTGAGGGTTTTTATCATGAATGGATGTGACATTTTGTCAAATGGTTTTCCTGCATCTGTTGAAAGCATCATATTGTTCTTATCCTTTCTTCTATTACTGTGGTGCATCATGTTGATTGATCTGTGAATGTGGAACCACTCTTGCAGCCCAGGAATATATCCCATTTGATTATGGTAAATGATTCTATTAATGTATTGTTGACTTTAATTTGAAGGTATTTTGATGAGAATTTCTGCACACATACTCATCTGGCTATTGGTCTGCAGTTTTATTTAAAAATTTTTTAACATATTTAAAATATTTATTTACTTAGAGACATAGAGTACATAAAATTGAGGGAGGGTCAGAGAGACAGGGAGAGAGAGAATCCTGGCCATGCTCCACACTGTCAACGCAGGGTCCAATGTGGGCCTCGAACCCACACAACACAAGATAATGTCCTAATCCTAAATTAAGAGTTGGACAGAAATCAAACAAGCCACACAGGCGCCACTGCAGTTTTCGGTTTTAGTGGAGGCTTCCTCTGGTTTTAGTATCAGGGTAATGAAGGCCTCATAAGATGAATTTGTAAGTTTCCTTCTTTTTTTATTTTTTGTAATAATTTGAGGAGAATACATATTACCTCTTCCTTAAATGTATGGTAGAATTCATCAGTGAAGCCGTCTGGCCCTGAACTCTTTTGTTGGGGGGAAATTTTTTTTATTACTGATTTGATTTCTTTCTGTTTTCAGATTTTATGAATCTTCCCATTTCAGTTTTGGTAGTTTGTGTGTTTCTAGGAATTTGTCCATTTTTCTCAGAGTGTCCAATTTGTTGCATATAGTTTTTCATATTATCTTTTAACTGCATTTTTGTGGTGTTGACTGTTATTTCTCCTTGCTTTTTGTGATTTTATTTACTTGAGTCCTTTCTCTCTTCTTTGTGAAAAGTCTGCCCAGGAGGTTTTCATGTTGATTACTGTTTTCAAAGAACCAGCCCCTGGTTTCATTGACTTGGTTTAGTGTCTTTTTGGTTTCTATATTCCTTATTTCTGCCTTAATATCTATAATTTCCTTCCTTCTGCTGTTCTTCTTATTCCTTTAGTTGTAAGTTAGGATTGTTTGAGATTTTTCTTGCTTTTTAAGGTAGGCTTGTATTTCTGTATACTTCCATCATAGACTGCTTTTGCTGCATTCCAAAGGTTTTTACCAGTGTATTTTCATTTTCCTTTGTTTCAATGTATTTTCTCATTGATTTCCTATTTGACCCATTCATTTAGTAGCATGTCTTTTAACACATCTTAATTTGTGGCCTTCCCCTTTTGTGTGTGTGTGTGTGTGTGTGTGTGTGTGTGTGTGTGTTTAACTTCAAGTTTCCTAACTTTGTGGTCAGAAAAGATGCTTGGTCTGATCTCTGTCTTTGGGTACCTCTTGAGGCCTGATTTGTGACCTAGAATGTTATCAGTTCTGGAGAATGCCCCATGTGCACTTGAAAAGAATGTGTACTCTGCCATTTTAGTATGGAGTGTTCTGAATATACCTGTTAAACCCATCTGGTCCAGTGTGAGATTCAAAGCCATTGTTTCCTTGTTGATTTTCTGTTTACAGGTTCTGTCCATTGATGTGAGTGATATGTTAAAGTCCTGTACTATCGTTATATTATTATAAATGAGTTCCTTTATGGTTGTTGTTAAATGTTTATATACTTGGTGATTACATGTTGGGTGCATCAAAATTTATAATCATTGGATCTTGTTGTTTGGTTGTCCCCTTTAGTATGAGATAGTGTCCATCTTTGTCTCTTGTTACAGCTTTATTTATTTTTTTAATTTAAGTCTTAGTTGACATACAGTGCATTCTCTGTTTCAGGAGTAGAATTCAGTGATTCATCCCTTACATACAACACCCAGTGCTCATCACAACAAGTGCTCTCCTTAATACTCGTCCTCAATCAGGCCAGTGCCGACCCATCTCCCTCCATCAACCTTCACTTTTTTTCTCTACAGTTAAGAGACTCATGTGATTTGTTACCACTCTTCTCTTTTCCTGACCCCTTCCCTAGTTTTCATCTGTTTTGTTTCTTAAATACCACATGAGTGAAATCATATATTTGTCTTTCTCTGATTGACATATTTCACTTAGCATAATACATTCTAGCTCCATCCACATCGTTGCAAGTGGCACGATTTCATTCTTTTTCAATGAGTTATATTTCATTGTGTATACATACATATGTATATATGTATATATGAACATACACATAGGTACATATGCGTATACATGCATACACACACACACACACACACACACACACACACATACACACACCCCACAACATCTTTATACCTTCATCAGTTGATGAATACTTGGGCTTTCTCCATATTTTGGCTATTGGTGATAATGCTGCTCTAAATATCTGGTGCATGCAATTTTACTACTAGGTTGACCCAAAGGGTACCAAACTACAGTATCGGTTATAAAGTTTATTTTGCCTTGTAGAAGTATTGCTACTGGCTTTCTTTTGACATTGTTGGCATGATAAATGTTTTTCATTCCCTCAATTTAAATCTGCATTGACTTAAGTCCAAAAAAGGCTTTGTAGGCAGCATCTAGATAGGCCTTGTTTTTTTTTGTTTGTTTTTTCTTTTCTTTTTTGTCCATTCTGACACCCTATCTAATGTCTTCTGATTGGAGAATTTAGTCGATTTACATTCAGAGTAATTATTGATAGGTATATATTTAGTGCCATTCTATTAGTTATTTTGCCGTTGTTTCTTGATGTTTTCTCTGATCCTTTCTTGTCTGTAATGGTCCTTTCTTGTCTGTAACACTTTTGGTCTTTCATTTCCACTCAAAGAGTCTGATTTAAATATTCTTTTCTTTTGACTGGTAGTACATTCTTTAATTTTTTAAAAATCTTTCTTCTTTTCTAAAATTTAAGCCTAAGTTAGTTACCTTATAGTGGAATACAGTTTCAGGATTAGAATTTAGTGATCCATCAATTACAATATATATCCAGTACTCATCCCAGTTTTCCTCCCCAGTGCCTATCACCCATTTAGCCCATACCCCTATTCAGTAACCCTCCAGGAACCCTGATCTTCTTCCCTCTATTTAACAGTCTCTTATCGTTTGACTCCCTCTCTGTATTTTATTTTTGCTTTCCTTTCACTACATTCATCAGTTGTATTAAATTCCACAAATGAGAGAAATCATAGGATGTATGTCTTTCTCTGACACACATATTTTGCTCAGCATAATAAAGTCCGGTTCCATCCACTTTGTTGCAAATAGCATGATTTCACTCCTTTTGATCGCCGAGTAATAATTCATCGTATGAATATACGACATGTTCTTTATCCATTCATCTGTCAATGGTCATTTGGGCTCGTTGCATAATTTAGCTATTGTTGATAATGCCACTATAAACATTGGAGTGCATGTCCCACTTTGAGTCAGAGTTAGTGTATCCTTTGGATAAATACCTAGTAGTGCAATTGCTGGGTCCTAGTGTAGTTCCATTTTTGGTTTGTAATGAATCTCCATACTATTTTCCAGAGTAGCTACACAACTTTGCATTCCCACCAGCTATGCAAAACTGTTCCCTTTCTCTGCGTCCTTGCCAACATCTGTCGTTTCCTGAGATGTTAATTTTAGCCATTCTGATGCGTGTGGGGGATATCTCATTATGGTTTTGGTTTGTATTTCACTTATGATGAGTGAGATTGAGCATCTTTTCATGTGTGACCAATCTGGATGTCATCTTTCTTACAGTGTCTCTTCATGTTTTTTGCCCATTTATTCACTGGATTATTTGGTTTTTGGATGGTGAATGTGATAAGTTTTTTTATAGATTTTGGATTGTAACCCTTTATCTGATATGTCACCTGCAAATATCTTCTCCCATTCCATTCAGTTACCTTTTAGTTTTGCTGATTGTGTCCTCTGCTGTGCAGAAGCTTTTAATCTTGAGGTCCCAATAGTTTATTTTGGTTTTTATTGCCCTTGCTTCTGGAGACATGACAAGCAAGAAGAAACTGCCGTCAGGATCAAAGAGGTAGGTTGCCTGTTTTCCCCTCTAGGATTTAGATGATTTCCTGTCTTACATTTAGATCTTTCATGCATTTTGAGGTGTGTGTGTGTGTGTGTGTGTGTGAGATAGAGAGAGAGAGAGAAGTTTAAGAACATAGTCCAGGTTCATTCTTCTCACTGTCCAGTTTTCCCAGTACCATTTGCTGAAGAGACTCTTTTTTTCCTCTGGATATTATTTCCTGCTTTGTCAAAGATCACTCAGCCATATGTTTGAGGGTCCATTTCTGCATTCCCTATTCTGTTCCTTTGATCTATGGTCCGTTTTTGTGCCTGTACCATACTGTCTTGATAATTGAGGCTTTCTAATGCACCATAATGTCCAGAATTGTAATGTCTCCAGCTTTGTTTTTCTTTTTCAACATTACTTTGGCTCCTTGGGGTCTTTTATGGTTCCATACACATTTTAGGATTGTTGGTTCTAGCTCTGTGAAGAATGCTGGTGTTATTTTGATAGGAATTGCATTGAATGTGTCGATTGCTTTGGGTAGTATTGACATTTTAACAATATTTGTTCTTGTAATCCATGAGCATGGGATGTTTTTCCATTTCTTTGTGTAGTCTTCAACTTCTTTCATAGACGTTGTATGGTTTGTCCTTTTAATTTTTCTAATGTTTATTTATTTTTGAGAGTGAGAGTGAGCGAGCAAGCAACAGTGCATGAGCAGGGGAGGAGCAGAGAGAGAGAGGGAGACACAGACTCTAAAGCAGGCTCCAGACTCCAAGCTGTCAGCACAGAGCTTGTCATGGGATTCCATCCCACAAATGCATGATCATGTCCTGAACCGAAGTCAGCACTTAACGGACTGAGCCACCCAGGTGCCCCTCTATTGTTTTAAGTGTCTTGATCTTTTACCTCTTTGGTTAGGTTTATCCCTGGGTATTTTATGGTTTTCAGTGCAGTTTAAATGAGATAAATTCCTTACCTTCTCTTTCTGCTAATTCATTATTGGTGTATAGGAATGCAATCAATTTCTGTATATTGATTTTATATTCTGAGACTTTCCTGAATTCCTGTATCAGTCCTAGATTTTTTTTGGTGGAGTCATTTGGATTTTCCACGGAGAGTATCATGTCTGTGAGCAGGGAAATTTGACCCCTCCTTGCCAACTTGGACACCTTGTATTTCTTTTTGTTGTCTGATTTCTGAGGCTAGGACTTCCAATCGTATGGTGAATAACAGTGCTGAGAGTGGACATCCCTGTCGTGTTCCTGACCTTAGGGGGAAAGCTCTCAGTTTTTCCCCATTGAATATGATATTAGCTGTGGGAATTTCATATCTGGACATTCGCATGTTGAGGCACGATACTTCTATCCCTCCTTTCATGAGTTTTTTTTTTTTCCATCAAGAAAGGATGCTGCTGAAATTTGTCAAACGTTTATTCTGCATCTATTGAGAGGATCATGTGGTTGTTATCCTTTCTTTTATCAATGTGATGTATCACATCAGTTGATTTGCAGATATTGAATCCGTTGTGCATCCCAGGAATAAATTCCATCTCATTGTGCTGAGTAATTCTTTTTATGTATTGTTGGATCTGGTTTGCTACTTTTTGTTGTGAATTTTTGCATTCAGGTCATCAGGGAAATTGGTGTGTAGTTTTCCTTTTTAGTGGGGTCTTTGTCCAGTTTGGACTCAAGGCCATGCTGGCCTCATGGAATGAGTTTGGAAGTGTTCCTTCCATTTTCTCTTCCCATGACCTAATCTTGTTATTTCATTTGGGATGCATTCCTCTTGTCTTGGCATTTTGGCTGAGTATTTGCCTTCTCTGTGTTGCCAAAGCTCATTTGTTACCTGCCTGTCAGATGAATGATTTTATGTAGAGGAGGTCATCCAATGTCCAGGGCCTAGCACATCAGGGAGGGTCTGTGGTGTGTGTTGCATGCACTCTTTTGTGTACTGGCTGCTCTATCATTCAAGCCAGTTGTATGGGAAAAGTATGGTCCTTGGCCAGAATGTGGTGATTCTTATCTAGGTCTCCTCTCATCTGCTTGTTAAATGAGACTTGAAACAGCTGCCACTAGAAGTGAAGCCCTGCACAACTCTCTGGTCAAGAGATGTGGTGTAGTTATGGGGTTCCGCTGGTCTTCTTGGGAAGGGGCCAGCTCCACTGGTACTGAAGCAAGCTTGAATGACCTAAGGTTAGTCTCACCAGAGCACAGGAAGGTGGGGTTGGTGAAAGCAGCTTGGGAAGCCAGTGTGGGAATTGCCTTGTTTCCAGCAGAAGGCTCTGTGTTTATGCTGGGGGGGGGGGAGGGACAGAGTGGGGAAATGGCACCACGCAGCTCCTCTGTCCTAGCTCTTTGTCCCCTCATTGTGAACACTGCTTCTCAGGGATGCTCTCCACGATGAGTGTATAATCCCCCCACTATGTGCACCAGGCGTTGTACAGATCACTGTTTCCATGTCATCTGCCTGAAAGTTGTTGCCTGCCTTCTCTGCAGGAGTAGGCCAGTCCCCCCGGGGCTGTATCCCAGCAAGACTGCTAACCTTTAAAATCTCACAATCTCGGGGTGCCTGAATGGTTTGGTTAAGTGTCTGCCTCTTGATCCTGGCTCAGATCATGACCTTGTGGTCGTGGGATTATCTCTTTCCCTCTCGTCCTTCCCCTCCCTTGCATGTGCTCTCTTTCTCTCCCTCTAAAAATAAATAAACTTAAAAAAATAGTGTCATGGAATACCTTATTTAGGCAAGATTGCCTCCGTGAGGGGAATGGCAGACGTCTATCAGTTAAATTTCCAGCACTGACTAGGAAATTCTTTGCTTACTGGCTAAAGGTTACATTCCTGCAGGGATGAAATTAGGTTTAGTGACATGGGGCCCTAACGTAAGTAACGTTGGGTCTGTGGTTTGTCTTAACGTTCCAAACCCAAATTTTACACATACTTTTTTTAATTAAATGTATAGCCCTAAATAATATTTTAGCCATCTACTGTTGGCCCAATGATCATATCCTGTGAAACTGTGGCCATTTTCTAATCATAGGTGAAGATCCACTCTGTGGCTCTAAGATCTTTGTGGCTCTAAGTTACATTGATCTATGTTACTATGATCTTTGTGAGTCTAGGTCACTGCTGGACTTTTGAAGTCTTTGACCCAGGGACAGCCTGCCAGATTGCTGAGCCATCACTTAGTCACACAAGCACCTTTTCCAAGTCACTTCTTCCTAAAGCGTTGTCTTTTCCTCTTGTAATTCTGGGTCTTACCCTTTGGCAAGTCACATATCCTCATGCAAACATGTCAGAGTGGCCCAGAGAAAGCTGCTTGCATGTGACTCCCCATTCATGGTCACATGTCTTCCTTCTGAAACCCCTTGAACTCCCTATCATTCTTCTAGTCTTTGAATATCTCTTTGATTTTGAAATATTTGATTCTGTTGTTTTCCTGCTAAAAATATGCATGAAAATATAAAAGCAAGAATACTTTACAATAAATGAGCCACTCACAATGATTCCCTGGCCGTGTGTATATTTTTATTTTTGACAATGTTCAGGCATGATGTGAAGTACATCCTGTAAAATCTGAGTATCATTCATTAACTAGGATAATCACCTTTATGGAAAGCCATTCAATGTCATGCTCGTTTAAGATCAGAAAAACACTAATTTACATACCACATAATACAGTGGCATATACATATGTTATCTTAAAATATGTGAAGTAGATGTTTCTATGAATTGTATATCATGCATTCAGTTTTCTGTAACATGAATGCTATTATTTAAACAATAGTAAGAACAAGAATAGGTACATGTCCATCACTAGTAACTAATATTAGAACTAGTCAGATAATATTATGTGTTGAAAACATAAAACCATGATTACTAATAATCTTTTCATTCGTGATGGGTTTCTAGTTTCCAAAAAAAATTGGGAAGGTATTACTGAGTCTCCACATACATCAGACTGTTTTCTGACTATTGATGTCATATGAGTTGGTACATGATCATAATCAATATCCCAAAGAGATATGGTAGTATGAAGTAAAGTTTATATTTGTATTCAGATTGCTTTGGTTTTAACCTCTTCTATCCCAGACTCATCCTAGCTGGCACATTACAGTCATCCTCTCTCCTTGGGCTCCACTTGGCCATGATGAGTTTTAGATTTTTCCATGTTTTTCATAATCTGCAAAGTTTTGAGGGTAGGTTTGTAGAATGTATTTTGTAGAATGATCCCTGGTTGGGATATGTCTAACGTTTGTTCAAATGCTTAGGCCAGAGTTACTGTCTTTTGGAGCAGAAGATCCAGAGGCAAAATGCCATCCATAATTATCACTTCACATGAAGGTTGTTTACTCTGAAGATTGGAGTCTTTTGTGGTTCCATACAAATTATAGGACTGTTCTTCTGTGAAAACTGCTGTTGGTATTTTGATGGAAATTGCATTGTGTCAATTGCTTTGGGAAGTATAGACATTTTCACTACATTTGTACTTCCGATCCATAAGTATGGAATGTCCTTCCATTTATTTGTGTCATCTTGAATTTATTTCATCACTGTTTTATACTTTTCAGAGTATAGGTCGCTCACCACTTTGGTTAGATTTATTCATAGATACCTTATTATTTGGTGTGCAACTATAAATGGGACTGTTTTCCTAATTTCTCTTTCTACTGCTTCAGTATTACCTACAAATGCAACAGATTTCTGTACAATGATTTTGTATCCTGTGACATTGCTGAATTCATTTATCAGTTCTAGCAGTTATTGGACTCTTTAGGGTTTTCTATATAGTGTCATGTAATCTGCAAAGTGTGAAAATTTCACTTCTTCCGGATTTGGAATTGTTTTCATTTTATTTTATGTTATGGTATGTTATGTTATTTTATTCTATTTTATGTTATGTTATTTTATTTTATTTTATTTTATTTTATTTTATTTTATTTTATTTTATTATTTGTTTCATTTATCTGCTGGCTGTGGCTAGCAGTTCCAATTACTTCCAGTAATTTGTTTATTAAAAGTGGTGAGAGTAAACATCCTTGTCTTCTTCCTGACCTTACAGGAAAAGCTCTCAGATTTTCCCCATTAAGGTTGATTATAACTGCAGGGTTTTCATAGATAACCTTTATTAGGTTGATGTATGTTCCCTGTAAGCCTACTTTAGGGGGTTACAATCATGAATGTATGTTGTACTTTGTCAAATGCTCCTTTCTGCATGTATTGAAATGACTGGTTCTTTTCTTTTAACGTTTATTAATTTTGAGAGAGAGAGAGAGAGAGAGAGAGCGAGCAGGGGAGGGGCAGAAAGAGAGGGAGACACATATTTCAAAGGAGGCTCTTGGCTCTTGGCTCTGAGCTTTCAACATAGAGTCTGATGCGGGACTTGAACTCACAAATCATGAAGTCATGACCTGAGCTGATGTCAGAGTGTTAAAGGATTTAGCTACTCAGATGCCCCGATCATCTGGTTCTTATCCTTTCTCCTCTTGATACATTGTATCACATTGACTGATTTGCGAATATTGAACCACCTTTGTAGCTTGGGAATAAATCCCACTTAATTGTGGCATATATTTACAGTTGGTTTATCTTCTTTTTGGATTGTACCCTTTGCTGTTATATAGTGTCCTTCTCTGTCTCTTGTTACATACATTTTTAAGTGTATTTTTTCTGATACAAGTATTGCTACTCCAGCTTTCTTTTGACATGAATTTGTGTGATGTTTCTCTATCCTCTCACTCTCATTCTTGAGGTGTAAAGTGGGTCACTTGTAGTCATCTAAATCTGTTTTGTTTTTCATCCATTCTTATACCCTAAGTCTTTAGATTAGAGCATTCACTCCATTTACCTTCAAAGTAATGATTGATATGTATATATGTATTGTCATTTTATTGCCTGTTTTGTTGTGGTTTCTAATGATTTTCTCTGATCCTTTCTTGCCTTTCTTTCATGTTTTGCTTATTATCTTTAATGATGCATTTTGATTTCTTTTCTCTATTATTAGCATATTTATGACGGGTTTTAGTATATAGTTACTGTTAGGTGTTTATATAACCTCTTCTGCATTAAGTAGTTTGTATTAAGCTGATGGTCATTTATCTTTGCACCCATTATTTTCTCCTCCGTAGATGTTATATTTCAAATCCATTTCTCTGAGTTCCTTAACTGTTTTTTACAGAAATATTCATGTTTTACTTGATTTGTGTCTTTACCGCTATACTATCACTGTTGGTCTCTCCTTTCCGCTCAGAGAATCCCTCTTAATATTTCTTGCAGGACTGGTTCAGTGGTACAAACTCCTTTAGTTTTTGTTTGGGAAAGTCTGTGTCTCCTTCCATTCTGAATGATAGCCTTGCTAGATAGAGTGTTCTTGGCTGCTGATTTTTCCATTCAGCACTTTGAATAGGTGACGTCACTCGCTTCTGGCTTGCCAAGTTTCTGTTCAGAAATATGTAGCTAGGGTTATGGGTGTTCCGTTCTAAACTAAGGACTCTTTTGCTGCTTTTAAGAGGTTTTCTTTATTGTCACTGTAATTTGCAAGTTTGCTTACAATATGTTTGTGTGTTGGCCTGATTTTGTTGATTTGGATGGGTGTTTTCTAGCCTCCTGGATGTGGGTGTTTGTTTCCCTCCCCCAGTTAGGGACGCTTTCAGCTATTCCTCAAATAAAATTTCCACCCCATTTTCTCTTCCTTCTGGGACTCCTACAATATGAATACTATTATCTTTCCTGTAGTCACTGAGTTCCCTTAGTCTCATCTCACAGTGCAGAATTCTGTTCTCTCTCTTTGGTTCAGTGTGATTAATTTCCATTAGTCAGTCTTCGAGGTCACTAGTTTGTTCTGCTGCTTCTTCCATCCCTCTGTTCATTCCAGCAAGCGTGTTTCTTCTTTATTGTGTCCTCAATGTCTACTGTGTTATTTCTTATCTCTATTCAGGGGTCTCAGTCTTCTACTCATTTCACAACTCCAGTGAGTATCCTTATGATCATTGCTTTAAATTCTGTATCAGGTATGTTACTTATATCTCTTTGGCTTAGATCTCTGGCTGTGGCTTTGACTAGGTCTTTCATTATGGATAAACATCTCTGTGTGTCCATTTTGTCTGTCTCTCTGGCTCTATTTGTCTGTGTTAAGAAAGTCAGCTGTGCCTTCTGATCTTGAAATTAATGACATTATGAAGAAGAAGTCCTGGAGGCCTCAGTAGTGCATGTCTCCATTTATAGAACCTGGACCTTCTGGAGGATATTGTATGGGTATTGTTTGCAGCCTGCTGTTGTGTCTGGGTTACTTTTCCTTTCAGTGCAGGTGTCTGCACTGATTGCGTGCCTGTTGTGGGCTGTGCCTGCTCTCAGTGGTGTTAGTGGGACGCAGGCAGGCCAGCTGTAGGGTGTTATGCCCGCTGGGTAACTTGGGAGCAGGGCAGGAGTGTTAGCAAAATTGCACAGGGCTACTAGCCCTATGCTAGGTTTCCCGATATCCTTTGGTGGCTGGGGGCTGTGAACCAGCGGTGGAAGCTAGGGGCTTGAGGATATGCACAGAGCATGTCTGTGCCTGGGGACATGTGGCTGGGTGAAACAGATGAGGGTGCCTGGATATGCACATCTGGGTGAAGGGCAGATGTGCACAGCGTGCTGTGGCAGCTATGCATGCAGCTTGTCGGACAGGGTGCCCTTGTGGTTTTAAGAATGTTTGCCCTGAGATCAGCAGGCTTGGTGTGATGAGTCCCCCAGTGAACCTTTGGGACTGGCGCACTGCTAATGGGTTAGGTAGCAAGTGTCTGTGCAGCCTCACCCTCTGGTGGGTGCTTCTGTGGTTATTCTGGGAGGCTGGGGGAGAAGAATGGTGCCTGTGAGCACCCTCATTGTTGGAGAAGTCCTCCAACACCCTCAGGAATCATCATGAATACATCTGTCTCCTGTTGCTTCAGCATTGTGTAAAATGCCATGTTTATGTTGCTTCTCTACACAGGCAGGGACCTGACTATCACTCATCCTCCTGGATCACCCAGTGCTGGGTCAGCTGACCTCCAAAGCTCCAGGATGTAAACTCAAGGGAATTCAGCCCCTCTGGGTTTTAATGCCCAATGTTATGGAGATTAGTCTTCCCTGGTGTGAGGGCTCACTTTTTCTGTCCCTTCTGCAGGCAGCCAGACTCCACCTTTCTGATGCAGCTTCTATTTAGGTGTGGAGTTTGTTCTGCCAGTCTTTGGATTATTCTCTGGTTCATGGATTTGGATGTGGATGTTATGTACTTGAACACATGGGACAGGGTGAGCACAGGGTCCTCTTACTCTGCTATTACTAATTTTTTAAGTGTCTTATTAGTTTGGATTTTTGAGACATGGGCAGACATACTCATATCACCCGTGCACTTCAGGATTAGAAAGGAATGTTCCCATACTTGCTTCTAGTATTTTATGTTTTGAAACTCTCTTTAATGAGGTATAGTTTGCATATAATAGACTCAAAGGGTAGAATTTGATGAGACTTGATCTCATGGGTATAGCACCATGAAGTCACATGCTTTCTCTCTAAACCTTAAATCATGATCCCTTTGTGTCTAGCACTAATGTTGCTCTTAAAGTAAGGACTACATTTTTTTTAAATGTTTTCAGCTATTGCCCAGGTGTCTGAATGACTGCACTGGGGTACCTACCGCCTTTTTTGATAGACTGTATTCCCGTAAGTATTGCAGTCAGTCTACCTTTGGACTTTATCCTGTGTTATATCTTTCAGTCTGTTAACTTTTTTGCAGTACTTTAATGCTGAGGGATTCATAATTGGATTGCTTTTCACTAAATGGTACGAACTGCGGTTCCAATCATGACAGAAAGCATGTGCTTCCTGTGTTAGGTACTCAAGGGCAAGGCAGATACCCTGGGCACTTAAGCTGAGAATGTCACTCTTTTTTCCAGCGCTCTTCCCTTCCCTAGGAGACAAGTATGTCCTTTTGGTCACACAGAAATGTAGGTGAAGTCAGCAGAGAAGGGTCCCTTCTCTTCCCAAACTCCCTGTTGCTACCTTCTGCCTGTCCCTTTCCCTGACTCAATCCCTCAGGCCACTGCTCCACTCCAGCCATGATCAGGGTGTCCTCCAGCTGCTGTCCTTCTGCTCTGGCCATCGCTCAGTAAGCAAACTGCAGGGTGATTATGTAGTCCATGGGTCTGATCAAGAAATCTCTCCTCCTCAGAGTCCTCATACACGTGGTGCTGTCTGTGGAGACCTGGCATCCTGGGTGTGGGTCTGACCCTCACTTCTCTACCACAGTCACTGCTGGTCCCTCATCCTTCTCCAACATTAGAACTCAGCCACTTCCTAAGGACAGATACCTATCTGACCCCAAGGCACCATGGACTCAGGGAATATTTCCAAAATAAATGAGCATAAGCACCCCATCAATCTAGATATAGGAAGTTCCCATCACCCCAGAAAACTCCCTCCACCATTTCTGCCAGTTTGTTACCTGTGTGTACAGGAACCCCACTCTGTGCACCAATGGGGAGTGAGAGTAGATGGTCCTAGAAGCAGACGCTGACACAGAGACATAACAATGAAAGGTGGATTAGGGGACAGTAGGAAGGACAAAGTGGAGGGGACAGGATGGGCATGGAAAGCATTCAGGTAGATCTGACACTTTCTTAAAATGTATATACAAACATGATAGTCTGTCACCATGCACAGTCCTCTTCAAATTTCAAAAGAGTTGTCCTACAAGGCAAAGAAATTTTGGTTTATTTCCTTGTGATCTTATGTTTTCCTACATGCATTCTGTCTTCTGTAGTTTATCTGTGGCCTCAGATGAACACTTTAGTGTGTGGCTGCATCTGTGAGATTACGTGTAATAGAAAATGATTGTCTTCAGATCTAGGTCTCTGAATGTACACATTTTCATAATTGTCTTTTCTTTCATTGTGTGGCAGGGCCTGAATTGTAACAGAAAAATGAGGGACACTGTCTTATATTTTAAAACAGTGATTCCCACTCCCTGGGCTGAGTTGTTAACAGTCTTAGTTTAATGAACTCCTGTGACCATCTTTTATGGAGGATCATTGTGTTGAGATATCTTAATTGAAACTGTGAGAAGCATGAGGGGACACTTCCCAGAGATTTTGCAGATGCTTTATGCACTTAATGTCTCCTTTTTCTAGTGTTCTTAGAAACCTATATTACCCCTGTTTTCACAGATAACACAGCTGAGGCTCTGTGTAGGTCCCACTGGGAACTGGTATTAGGGCTGAGAAAGCAGGAACACAGGCAAAGCCTCAGGATATTGTGAGAGAAGTTTGAGGAGATGCAAAGCTGTAGTCAGGGTGATGACAGGGGTCCAGCAGGGGTGGCATCTGGCCAGCCCTGAGTTGTAGGTTTACCCAGGCTGAAGGCCAATGCAGCCACTCAGCTGATTTAGATCCTGTCTCCACTTTTAGTCTCACTGAGGGATATGAACTTGGGCATACAGCATTTTCATAAGACCAAGTTAAATTCCCCATATCTCCAGGGCTTTTTTCCCCCACAAACCTTCAGGAAAATCCAGGGAGACAACAATCTTTTTAGATGATTACCTGCGTGCACTTTGGCAACACACTGACATATTGGATCCCACATAGCAGCTCCATGTGGACCTCATACTCTCTGCTCAGGCTGTGGCCAGGAATGACCTCCAACTGCATCTCACTGACCCCAACACCCTCCCCTCTGCACCTCCTCAAACTCTGCTTACTGTGCTCAACTTCCCTTCTATTCCCGTATGATTCAAGGTTCCCCTGTTTTTGCACTGGATCCTTCACTGGTGTTTCCATCATGGTGATCACAAAGTCTGCATCATTTAATGAATGTCCCTCTTTCACACAGGACACCTGATGCTCTAAAAGTTAGGGGTGCGCCTCATTCTTTACAGAACCCAAAACATTGTGTCTCCAACATACGCACCAGTACTGCTATGTCTGCTTTTGTGTAAAAAATCCTCTTTCATTTGACAAGAGAAACGTATAGCTCACCGTATTACAGGGACATGACACTGCCCATTGTGTGTATATCCTGAGAAACTTGAGATATGCTACAGTGTCCTCAGGCAGTTTGTAGTTGGATTGCCAAGGCTCACAGCCATCTCTACATCATTCCCACAAAGTCAATCATGAAGAAGATGAATATACTTTACCAGCCACTCATCCAGTTCAGGTCATCTTAACAAATAGAGTATGTGGAGGAGCTGGTGGAGGAGGGGTAGTTGGCCCATAGCCCATGACTGGTGGTGAAGGGTGGTCCATGGAGTATAGCCTGCAAGGCGATCCTGGGAAGGACCAGGCCCTCTTGCATACAAAATAGCCTGTGGAAAATAAATGAGAGGTATGTTCATAGGACAGAACAGAGCGCCAACACCAGCAAAAAGCAGAAACCCAAAGAAGCAGTGCTCATATCCTACTAGCTTCCCCACCACCAGGTTCCAAGAAGGCAGTATCAGCACCAAAATCTCTACCCATACTTTGGGCTCCACTTACAGCTTTGGGGTGGGGAATGGATGTGATTGGGATAAACTAGTGTCTCCACGTGTCTGGAAATGTAGAAACAGCAAGGGCCCTTTTTCTACAAGATTTATAGACTGAATACCAAATTTAAAAAGTAGCATATTCCAGATAGGAAGACATCTGTGTCCAGGATCACCCTCCACCCTTCATCCCCCTCCACCACAAGGGTGTTTATTGTGTATATGAAGAACTACAGAATGAGAAGGAATGACAATACCAGTGTCCACACATGGAATCATAGCCCTCATGGCTCAAAGCTCTGCCTCTAAGCCCCTGCCTGTGCCCAATCTACTTCTGTCCCGACAAGGGGGTCTCCTCCTCTCTGGAAGTGCTATCCATGGGCACAGAGACACATGGGGAGATGGGGATCATGAGGACCTGCAGAGGACCTGGGAAAGTGTGCTCTTAGAGAAACAGGTAACCTATACATGTTAGTTGGGTTCAGCTAATTTATTTTACTTCAGAGGTACTTCTCAGCTTAAGTGCAGTACACTTTGGAGGGTAATTGTGTCCTCTGGAAAAATGAGCTCAAATTCTAAAAGACAAAATTAACACAAATGCACTTTGATGTCTGGTGTAAGTTTCCATGTTTTAGCTGTACCTGTGACACAGGGCACGAGAGAACGTGTTCATGTGAACACAAGTGAAGGACACCATGGGGACTTGCCACACAGGTAATTTTGGATTTTTTCTCTTCACAACTTAAGTTCCAGTGCATGTTTTCTATCACAAATATGCCACCTCTTATATTTCAGATATTTGTGCCCAGGGCACACCTGAAGGGACTCTGGACAGCATGTTTACCAAAATGCTGATGGGTATGAAATTTACTTTGTCTAAGACCATTGTAAATGACACATACAAAAATATAAGTTGCAGTGAAGGCAGTTCGCATTTTCAAGTTGTAAGGATACCCACAGACTTTTCTGAGCACATTAAAACCCTCAATAGAAGGAAACAGGAGAGGAAGAAACAGCAATGATTCCACATTGAGGAGATCCACAAAGAATGAGGGAAGGAGGAGACTTCCAAGTGGAGTGTGGTGTCATCTTCCTTGATTTATTCCAGGAACACATTGGAAAAGCCCTATGATTCTCACCCTTAAGCATGCTTAGCTTGTAAAGTTACCACAAAGAAATGCCAGATGGAAAACAGGGAAGCCTGTAGACTTGGGGGTAAAGGTTTTGCATTTGGAAAAAAAAAACAACAGCAGACATACCATACACCATGCAAACCAGAGACACTGGCAGGAGAGTGTCCTGTACAGAAAGATGTGGCTGTCTGTAAAGACTTAGAACTGAAAATGGCCACAGCATTTACCTTGTGCTTCTCGGCAGTTTTGGCAGAGCCAGTGTCGATGTCACTGTTGGGTGTGACACCTGCTCCTGGACCTGCATAAAGCCCTAGAAGGGATGGAGGTTTATTCTGATTTGAGTAGACTGGAGAGCAAAAAGAAAAACAAGAACTGCTCCCCTATTCTTCCAACAACTTAAACTCTTTGCCCCAGTCAGATCCCAAACCACATGCACAGGGTGTCCCACATGCCTCAGGTGATCCCCAAGAATAACTTGAAGAACCATCCCTTATAACTTGAAGAAGACTCCTAAAAGCCCTGACTCAGATGTATTCATCACTCATCGAACAACTATGGATGGCTGTGGGCACAACTAGATGGACATACGTTACGTTGTGCCTCATGCCTCACAGATCCCAGCACGTGGACTGTGTACAGGGCATTTCTGCTGAAGCGCTATGTCTGCTTTTCTGCATACGGCCCCATTCCTTCTCCACAAGAGACGCCTGTAACAACACATGGTGGGGGAAATGATAAAGATGAGATCCTGAGAAACGAAGAATTTGGTAATGGCAGCAGACACATTCCCCTTGCATCACAATGGTCTGTGGTACCACCTCTGCACCTTGGCCAAAGACCTAACAGCAACAAAAATAAGGTAAGTATGTTTTACAAGTCAAGTCCTAGTGCTCAGATCATCTTACCAAGTGTTGCAGGTGGAGGGGTTTTGGGTGGCCCCAGGGCCACCAAGGTTCAGGAGGTGGATGTGCCTAATAGTCCATGGGGGTGGGGCGTTTCTAGGGTAGGGCATGCAGAATCGTCCAGTTAATGGAGGAGGTCTCCAGGATCCAGACTGCCCTGCAGAACAGAAGTGACAGCTACATCCATATTCCAGACAAAAGAACCAATACCAAAAGCAGCTGTAACCCAGAGAAGAAGGTGTCAGCAGCTGACACCAGGATCCAAGAGAGTAGCATCAGTACCTGAAAACTCTGTCCCTGCCACTGGATACCACCTACAGCTTGGGGTAGTAGATGCAAGAGGTTAACCTACTGCCACCACACATCACTGCCCATGTCTGCGGAAGTAAAATGGCAAGGGTCCTGTCCTAGAGGGTTAACAGAGGTAATTACAGACTAATGAAGTAGCATTCTCCAGTCAGCCATCCATGTCCAAGTTCACCCTGCATCCCTCCTCTATGGCGACTCCAGATGCTCTGCTTTTGGTATATTAAGGACACAAAAGAATGAGTGGGAATAAATGGCTCATATTTTGCTCATGGAATCACAGCCACTCCTGGCAAAAAGTTCTGCAGCTGGACCCTCACTGTGCAGCCTCTGCTCCTCTCCCTGAGAAAGGAGTCTTCCCTCTTGGAGTAGAGGATTCCTGGAATCTTGCAGAGGAATGAGAGTCTTTTGTGAGGAACAAGTTATTGTGGTGAATGTCTACAAAGCTCAGATGTGTTCATCTTAATTCATAGGGAATTCTGACTTTAAGCATACTACAGGACACAGAGTCATTATGTGCAACAAAAAAAAAAGAGGGAGAAAATCACACAACAGATTTCATGCAAGTGTTTTGGTATAAAACTCCTGGTATGTGTCATGAGACTGTATCAGCTCTAACAGTGACTGGGGACAAAACCAGAAATGGCTCATATAAACACAATTGAAAGACACAGTGTTCAAACTATTTTTACCTAAGGTATAGCTGGAAGGATTCCAGACAAGTCATTTACCAACGAAGACGGGAAGGTGATGAGAGATGGCATTGACTTCATCTAGGACCACTCTAAATGGCACAGGGCACAAAATATAAAGTTGGAGTCATGATGTCGTTTTGCACTTTTGAATTTTAAACAATATGGCAGACTTTCTAACAGGTTAATCTCCTATCCAGAATCAAGAAAGGAAGACACAGCAGCCACACTCTTCCCACAGAGGTCAGGTCTGGAAGGGGTCACCCAGGCCAGGAGAAATCTGTCTGGAGTGTGGGATCATCCTCCTCTCATTATTTCCTGAACCTCATGGACAAACCTTAAGGTACTCAGTCTCTAAGCTCTTTTGGCTTCTAAACTTACCACATAAAGGTGACAGACTAAAAATTGAGAAGCCTGTGGGCTCCTGGGTTATGAGTGTGTGTTTGCAAAAACAAAGAACAAACAGATATATCACACAACACGCAAAAAAAAAGACAAGGCCAGGAGAGCATGCTGTACATAAAGATGAGGGTTTCCTCAAAGAGTTACAACTGAGAATGGTCCCGACATTTACCTTGTCTGTATTCTTGGTACAGTCAGAGCCACTGTAACTCACAGAGGTTTCAGCAGTTTCTCGGTCTACTAAAGACCCTAGAAGGGACAGAGGTTTATTCTGCTTTTAGAGGACTGTGCAGAAGGAAAACAATCCCTCATCTCATTCCTCAAATATCTTAAACTTTTCCCTACACTTGGGTCCCTGACCTGAGGCAGAGGGTATCCCACATGCCTCAGGTGACCCCGAAGGATATGGGGGAGAACCATCCCCTCACCTTGATAAAGGCCTCATGGTGCCTTAGTTCATGTTGTTTTGTAATTAATCAAATAACTGTAGACAGGTCAGGCACAACTAGCAATTTAGAATTCATCAGTAAAACAGAGGTTTCTCAGTATACATCATGGGAAATCACGATTTCATTACAGATCAAGAATAAATATGAGGATGCTTGGATTCAGCATCCGACCTCTGATTTTGGCTCAGGTCACGATCTCACAGCTTGTGAATTCAAGCCCAGCGTTGGGTTCCTCACTGACAGTGTGGAGCCTGCTTGGCATTCTGTCTCTGCCTCTCTCAAAAGAAATAAACTTAAAAAAAGAATAAAAATGAGAATACTGGTTTGGTGTATATCCTCAATGAATCCTCAAGAAGGGTGCATTTCTTCAGACTTCAGGCAAATTGACAATCTCTCAGCTTATCTACAAGCTGCCTTCTACATGAGAGCAGTTAGTATATAACAAAAGAGTAATTTTACACTATTGAGAAAAGGAAAACTATGCGAAGTTAGCAGTGAAGCTGCAGAGTTGCACTGATACCATCAGAGGACTAAGCTAAGCTCTATGGAACTTGAATTGAGGGATGTAGGGCTAAAGTTCCCAAAAACAAACAAAAATAAAGACCGTTAAAACTAGTGAATAAATGACCTTCTCCTCAAATAAACTAAAGTCTTCACATTGAGTCCTGGTGGGAAGGATAAGGCCCATGTCCTGTCATCCTTTCCAGGCTCTTCAGACAGGGGAATGCTAGAGGAGGTGGGAGGGTCACAGTCAGAGGAGGGGCATGAGCTCCATCAGTCGCAGGGACAAGTGCCTCACTGCCTGCGGCACCAGAGGAGAACACCCTTCTGTCACCACTTCAGACCACCTGCTGTCCTTTGTGCTTGTGACTCTTTCCAGACCACACAATGATCATGCACAGGAACAGGCTGCACAGCAGAAATTAGACTGTGGCACATCACAATGTGCTCCTTACCTCTCCTTGGAAGGTTCTGCATCTCTGGTCTTGCAGCCATTGGTTTCTGTCTCGTGTATCCCTCAGGCAGCCTCTTTGCTTCCATCCTGTCCAGTCTTGGATACAGAAAAATAGTGGACTTCTATAAGAGTTGCAACACCACGTCGTCTACTAGACAACAAACAGTGCAGGCGTCATCCCTGGAAACACCCATAGAAATGCAACTCAAATGACCACACCTGTATTTCAAGTAAGCGACATCCCTGCCCTGCTCCACCATCTCTCTGTCCCAGATCTGAGTCTTGATCTGGGGGAGAAAAAAACACATCCACCTTCAGTCAGAAGGTGGTGCCAGACTGTGCACCAAAGAAAGAGGAGGAAACAAGAAAACACTTACCTCGTTGTCCTGAGCATTCTTCTCATGAACTGCGATCTGAAAAAGCCAACAATGAAAAGCCCGTGGTTAGGGATTCCAAGAGCCACTAGACTCACCCGCATGAGGTGCTAAGGGTTCAGTATGTCAGGCAGAACTCAGGTTACCTGGTATCTAAAGGTGAGTTCTGCCTGCTGCAGCTGTTCCCGTGTTTGTTCAATGTGTCGCCTGTGAGTTACAATTGCTCTTGTCAGAAAAGCCCAATATTGGGTATGATTTTAAATAATCTGCCCACGTTCCCAACAACCTCATATCTGTCCCCTGATACAATTTATTCTTACACATGAAACACTTTTCACATGATTATCAATGTAGAGTAGGATCAAAGCTATTGTTACATCCTTTCCTTACTCATTATTCCATGCCCGTAGGGTTCAGAGTTCATAGAATTCCTTCCCATTTTCAATCTTTCCCTAACTCATCATGTGACAAGTGTCTTTTAGCATAAAGCTCTATTCTTCTATAACTTATATCCTCACCATGTTTCCCAGGCTTGCAAAGATTAGGGCCATTAAATGGCACTACCATGTTTATGGGTATGATTCATTGTACGACACACTGTTTTCCTACAGATTATGACAATTGACACCACGTCTGAGAATGTTAGCATAGACAGGGTTTCCATACAGTCTGGCCACTACTTGAGATCCGCAAATGTTTAGACACTTAATTGTTTTGTTCTTTCCAAAATTTAACTTTTTTATCTGTTAATACTCCATGCGTATGTTGACTTTAAACATTGCAAAAAAGATTAAAAAAAATGAACAGAGGTTTCACGAGCTGCTGGTAATTAGTAGCTGAACTCACTTGTACTTGTTTATTTCTTCTGTAGCTATTTTCTTTTTTTTTAATATTTATTTATTTTTGAGACAGAGAGAGAGAGTGAGCACACGCATGAGCAGAGGAGGGACAGAGATAGATGTAACAGAATCCGAAACAGGCTCCAGGCTCTGACCTGTCAGCACAGAGCCTGACGCAGGTCTCGAACTCATAGACTGTAAAATTATGACCTGAGCTGAAGTTGGACACTTAAACAACTGAGCCACCCAGGCGCCCCTTCTGTAGCTATTTTCAAATTTTACCTGCAGCTGCCAGCTGATTCTTCTTTGCTGCCAGTTCACAGTGTCATTTTCAGCTTCCTAAGTTGGGAAAGATACATACACAGTCAAGGCCAAGGTCCAGAAGTTCCCCCCTTTTTACCTCCCAGCACTCTTGAAGGCCTATGCAAATGTTCCTTCCCCCACCTCTTCCATAAATGCACAGACTGACAACACAATCTGAGAAATGAAGTGAACATCCCATTTAAGTTAAAGAAAATTCAACTTCTGTCTGCTGTAATATCTCTGCTATTGGAACTGTCTTTCTAGTTCTCTGTTTCCTCTCCTTTATCATAAAGTCATCAAATAACATTGAACTTTCTGCCTTCCCAGAGTTGGTCTTTTTTTTTTTTGAGATGGTGAAGACTCATTTCATCAGTGAGTGAAATACCATGTCTGACCAACTGTACCCATTAGGATGCAGCAAGGGATCATCACTAGTCTTACACCTCCATGGGGAGCCCTGGTTTTCAGTCCAAAAGTTGTACCATGACACAGACAATCACCTGAAAGACGACCTTCCAGAATATGGTTGCCCTAACATTGCAGCTCACTCACAGACATCGCTAGAGTTCAGGACTGCAACCCCTGCCTCCACCTTCAAAAAGCCAATCTTATAATAACAACAACATCTCCTGGAGTACAACCTGATATGAACTGTCACACAGTCTGGGTTTACTTCCAGGAAACAGATTTCAGATGGAAAACTCTCAACTTCATGGAGCCAAATCTACTTTAACAAGACTGTTTCCATTGATAGTGAAGCCAGAAAAGGGCAATGCTTGGCAAGGCTGGGTTGCTCTGTTGCTCTCAGACTATTTTCTTTGTGGTATTGATTGAGATGGTTTCAGCTTGACACTTGATGTACTCAAGAATCACATGCAAAATTGAAAAT
Organism: Acinonyx jubatus; assembly: GCF_027475565.1. Classification (NCBI taxonomy): domain Eukaryota; kingdom Metazoa; phylum Chordata; class Mammalia; order Carnivora; family Felidae; genus Acinonyx; species Acinonyx jubatus. The sequence continues at coordinate 497,028 of NW_026463940.1, forward strand.
CTCTTAGAAAATAACACAAAAGCAGTAGACAGAGAAAGGCACATGCATTTCCTTCTGGTCTCTCATGCAGTCCTTCAGCAAATGCTTTCTGGAGTGGTTGTAATGCAATGGCTCTGTTGTAAGGGGAATATAGAGAGGTGGTCAGGGTGCTGTACCTACTCACAGAAAGAGCTTATGAATTAACAAAAACAAGATGCCAGTGAGAGCAAGCCCTAAACCCACCTGTGGGAAGGACTAACATAAAGGTGAGTCTCCAGGCAAGAGAAGGAAGACTTCACTTTCCAACATGAGTGAGGGACTCTAAAGTCTCCCATCTCCTCCTGAGAACAAAAGGAAATACTGTACAAAGGAATAAGCATGTGACTGAATGCACCAAATACCTAACAACCCCATGAAGACATATAAGACCAAGATGGAGAAGAAGGAAGCCCAGGACAAAGCCAGCCTGGCAGTTGGACCCAAACTCCCTAGGACTCATCATTGATGTGGGGGGGGGCATATATTTGAACGGCAAAGAAGCTGAACAACTTTATGGGCATAGACTTAGAAGTAAACAAGTGTAGTTCAGGGGCGTCCAGCAAAGATGAGCCCTAGTGAAGTTGCGGGCTTTGGGCAAGACTCAGAAGAGTTACACTTAAAAATCAGGGGACAGGAAACAACTTGACTTTCTTAGGGATTGAGCCTGCAGTGACCAATCTCACTGGCAGAATGGATGCAGGGATCCAGTACTTCTGGTACCCCTACCCACTTTCCAGAAAGCAACTTCCATTGTTTCTGCAGCAAGAGAATTCAGTTTTTTACCCACACATTTTTGACCCATGTCTGGTCCTGAACAAAAATGACCTAATTGCTGGGTGACAAAACAGTGTGATGCAATTGAAACCTATAGGACAGTGTAGGTGGATCCATAGTGGATCCAGGTATTAACATTATTAATGATGGTACCTTCCCTCTTCCACCCCAAATACATGACACAATGTGTGACAAGCACTTAGGACAGAAAGGAAAATGAAGGTTACATTACAGAAAGCAAGGTAGGAAGGGAAGGCACAATTCTACTGAATGCATTGGGCAAAAATACTCTAGACCCAGTTCCAATACAAATATAATTATCTCTACTGGCTGCCACATTCTCCCATAAAATGCAGTCCTTGTGACAGTTCTCACATGACCATCTTACTTTTCAAAAATTTTTTTAACGTTTATTCATTTTGTGATGGAGACAGAGTGCAAGTTGGGGAAGGGCAGAGGGAGATATAGAATCCAAAGCAAGTCCAGGCTCTGAACTGTCAGCACAGAGCCTGATGCAGGGCTCGAACTCATGGACCATGAGATCATGACCTGAGCCGAAGTCAGATCTTCAACTGACTGAGCCACCTAGGCATCCCCATCTTACTTTTTTTGTAGGAACTTTTCTTTGTTCATAGAATTCTTCCAGGTTATGTGCTTTCTCCTTCAGCTGTTTGACTTTTGTTTCCTTTGTGTTTTTCACAGACCTCAATGCATTACACTTGTCTTCCAGGGCCTTTTTATTTTCTGGAAAAAAAAAAAGGTGTTTTCTTGATAAACGTGCACATGACCTGAGTCTTGATTTTGGTGAGACAGAAAAAGGGCAAGAATCGTGAAGGCATGAAAGTATTCTTTCCCTTACCAATGCCAAGTCATTGCCATCATATGGGGATTTCTCCCCAACAGAAAATATACCTTCTAGTTGATAGTTATTGGACCTCAAGTCTCTTAGCTCTACATCCTCGAATTCAACATTTGCATCTTGTGGTTAAGGCAGGTATGAGTAAAGACTTTAACGGAAAACTGATCACACAACAATTTGTACCTCACACAGCAAGATCGTGCATTGCAATGAGCAAACACCTTGAGGCATGAATATAACTAGAAGACAAAGATGGTGGAAAATAGTTCATGCCCAACAACTCATAAATGGCTTTCTTAGTGGTATACATATGTATGTATGTATGTATGTATGTATGTATGTATGTATGTTTATCCTCCCATTCACATTGAAAACTCACTATTCAGCCTTCAGAGAGAAAGAGACTAAATCATATGACTTCACTCATAGCAAGACTTTAACAGCACCACTCCAGGGACTACCCAAAATGACGAAATGGAAGAATTCCCCTCAGAAAAACGTCCAGGAAATAACAACAGCTAATGAACTGATCAAAAATGATTTAAACAATATAACAGAAAGCGAATTTAGAAAAATAGTCATAAAATTAATCACTGGGCTTGAAAACAGTATAAAGGACAGCAGAGAATCTCTTGCTACAGAGATCAAGGGACTAAGGAACAGCCAGGAGGAGCTAAAAAATGCTATCAATGAGCTGCAAAGTAAAATGGAGACAACTACAGTTCGGATTGAAGAGGCAGAGGAGAGAATAGGTGAACTAGAAGATAAAATTTTGGAAAAAGAAGAAGGTGAGAAAAAGGGAGATAACAAAAATCCAGGAGTATGAGAAGAAAATTAGAGAACTAAGTGATGTGCTAAAGATAAATAATATACGCATAATTGGTATTCCAGAGGAGGAAGAGAGAGGGAAATGTGCTGAAGGTGTACTTGAATAAATAATAGCTGAGAATTTCCTGGATCTTGGGAAGGAAAAAGGCATTGAAATCCAAGAGGCACAGAGAACTCCCTTCAGACGTAACTTGAATTGATCTTCTGCACGACATATCATAGTGAAACTGGCAAAATACAAGGATAAAGAGAAACTTCTGAAAGCAGCTAGAGATAAACATGCTCTAACATATAAAGGGAGACCTATAAGACTCGTGACTGATCTCTCTACTGAAACTTGGCAGGCTAGAAAGGAATGGCAGGAGATCTTCAATGTGATGAACAGAAAAAATATGCAGCTGAGAATCCTTTATCCAACAAGTCTGTCATTTAGAATAGAAGGAGAGATGAAGGTCTTCCCAAACAAACAAAAACTAAAGGAATTTGTCACCACTAAACCAGCCCTGCAAGAGATCCTAAGGGGGATCCTTTGAGACAAAGTACCAGAAACATCGCTACAAGCATGAAACCTATGGACATCACAATGACTCTAAACCCATATCTTTCTATAATAACACTGAATTTAAATGGACTAAATGTGCCAACCAAAAGACATAGGGTATCAGAATGGATAAAAAAATAATACCCATCTATATGCTGTCTACAAGAGACTCATTTTAGACCTGAGGAAACCTTCAGATTGAGAGTGAGGGGATGGAGAACTATTTATCATGGCACTGGAAGTTAAAAGAAAGCTGGAGTAGCCATACTTATATCAGACAAACTAGACTTTAAATTAAAGGCTGTAACAAGAGATGAAGAAGGGCATTATATAATAATCACAGGGTATATCCATCAGGAAGAGTTAACAATATAAATGTCTATGCGCCGAATACCGGAGCCCCCAAATATATGAAACAATTACAAACATAAGCAACCTTCTTGATAAAAATGTGGTAATTGCAGGGGACTTTAACACTCCACTTACAGAAATGGATAGATCATCTAGACACACAGTCAATAAAGAAACAAGGGCCCTGAATGATACATTGGATCAGATGGACTTGACAGATATATTTAGAACTCTGAATCCCAAACCAACAGAATATACTTCCTTCTCGAGTGCACATGGAACCTTCTCCAAGACAGATCACATACTGGGTCACAAAACAGCCCTTCATAGGTATACAAGAATTGAAATCATACCATGCATACTTTCAGACCACAATGCTATGAAGCTTGAAATCAACCACAGGAAAACGTCTGGAAAACCTCCAAAAGCATGGAGGTTAAAGAAAACCCTAGTAAAGAATGAATGGGTCAACCAGGCAATTAGAGAAGAAATTAAAAAAAATATATATGGAAACAAATGAAAATGAAAATTCAACAATCCAAATTCTTTGGGATGCAGCAAGGGCAGTCCTGAGAGGAAAATACATTGCAATCCAGGCCTATCTCAAGAAACAAGAAAAATCCCAAATACAAAATAGGGCAGTACACCTAGAGGCAATAGAAGCAGAACAGCAAAGACAGCGTAAATCCAGCAGAAGAAGAGAAATAATAAAGATCAGAGCAGAAATAAACAATATTGAATCTAAAAAAACTGTAGAGCAGATCAATGAAACAAAAAGTTGGTTTTTTGAAAAAATAAACAAAATTGATAAACTTCTAGCCAGGGTTTTCAAAAAGAAAAGGGAGATGACCCAAATAGATAAAATCATGAATGAAAATGGAATTATGACAACCAATCCCTCAGAGATACAAACAATTATCATGGAATACTATGAAAAATTATATGCCAACAAATTGGACAACCTGGAAGCAATGGACAAATTCCTAAACACCCACACGCCCCCAAAACTCAATCAGGAGGAGATAGAAAGCTTGAACAGACCCATAACCAGTGAAGAAATTGAATCAGTAATCAAAAATCTCCCAACAAATAAGAATCCAGGACCAGATGGCTTCCCAGGGGAATTCTACCAGACGTTTAAAGCAGAGATAATACTTATCCTTCTCAAGCTATTCCAAAAAATAGAAAGGGAAGGAAAACTTCCAGACTCATTCTATGAAGCCAGTATTACTTTGATTCCTAAACCAGACAGAGACCCAGTAAAAAAAGAGAACTACAGGCCAATATCCCTGATGAATATGGGTGCAAAAATTCTCAATAAGATACTAGCAACTCAAATTCAACAGCATATAAAAAGAATTATTCACCATAATCAAGTGGGATTCATTCTTGGGATGCAGGGCTGGTTCAACATTCGCAAATCAATAAATGTGAAACATCACATTAATAAAAGAAAAGATAAGAACCATATGATCCTGTCAATCAATGCAGAAAAGGCCTCTGACAAAATTTAGCGAACTTTCTTAATAAAAACCCTCGAGAAAGTTGGGATAGAAGGAACATACTTAAAGATCATAAAAGCCATTTATGAAAAGCCCACAGCTAACATCATCCTCAATGGGGAAAAACTAAGAGGTTTTTCCCTGAGATCAGGAACACAACAGGGATGTCCACTTTTACCGCTGTTGTTTAACATAGTGTTTGAAGTTCTAGCATCAGCAATCAGACAACAAAAGGAAATCAAAGTCATCAAAATTGGCAAAGATGAAGTTAAGCTTTCACTTTTTGCAGATGACATGATATTATATGTGGAATATGCGATAGACTCCACCAAAAGTCTGCTAGAACTGATACATGAATTTAGCAAAGTTGCAGGATACAAAATCAATGTACAGGAATCAGTTGCATTCTCATACACTAATAATGAAGCAACAGAAAGACAAATAAAGAAACTGATCCCATTTACAATTGCGCCAAGAAGCATAAAATACCTAGGAAGATGTACAAGACCTGTATGCTGAAAACTATAGAAAGCTTATGAAAGAAATTGAAGAAGATATAAAGAAATGGAAAAACATTCCTTGCTCATTGATTGGAAGTATAAATATTGTCAAAATGTCAATACTACTCAAAGCTATCTACACATTCAATGCAATCCCAATCAAAATTGCACCAGCATTCTTCTCGAAACTAGAACAAGCAATTCTAAAATTCATATGGAACCACAAAAGGCCCTGAATAGCCAAAGTAATTTTGAAGAAGAAGACCAAAGCGGGAGGCATCACAATCCCAGACTTTAGCCTCTACGACAAAGCTGTAATCATCAAGACAGCATGGTATTGGCACAAAAACAGACACATAGACCAATGGAATAGAATACAAACCCCAGAACTAGACCCACAAACGTGTGGCCAACTAATCTTTGACAAAGCAGGAAAGAATATCCAATGGAAAAAAGAGAGTCTCTTTAACAAATGGTGCTGGGAGAACTGGACAGCAACATGCAGAAGATTGAAACTAGACCACTTTCTCACACCATTCACAAAAATAAACTCAAAATGGATAAAGGACCTGAATGTGAGACAGGAAACCATCAAAACCCTAGAGGAGAAATCAGGAAAAGACCTCTCTGACCTCAGCCATAGCAATCTCTTACTTGACGCATCCCCAAAGGCAAGGGAATTAAAAGCAAAAATGAACTATTGGGACCTCATGAAGAGAAAAAGCTCTGCACAGCAAAGGAAACAACAAACTAAAAGGCAACCAATGGAATGGGAAAAGATATTTGCAAATGACATATCGTTCAAAGGGCTAGTGTCCAAAATCTATAAAGAGCTCACCAAACTCCACACCCGAAAAACAAATAACCCAGTGAAGAAATGAGCAGAAAACATGAATAGACACTTCTCTAAAGAAGACATCCGGATGGCCAACAGGCACATGAAAAGATGCTCAACGTCGCTCCTTATCAGGGAAATACAAATCAAAACCACACTCAGATATCACCCCACGCCAGTCAGAGTGGCCAAAATGAACAAATCAGGAGACTACAGATGCTGGAGAGGATGTGGAGAAACGGGAACCCTCTTGCACTGTTGGTGGGAATGCAAATTGGTGCAGCCACTCTGGAAAACAGTGTGGAGGTTCCTCAGAAAATTAAAAATAGACCTACCCTATGACCCAGCAATAGCACTGTTAGGAATTTACCCAAGGGATACAAGAGTGCTAATGCATAGGGGCACTTGTACCCCAATGTTTATAGCAGCACTCTCAACAATAGCCAAATTGTGGAAAGAGCCTTAATGTCCATCAACTAATGAATGGATAAAGAAATTGTGGTTTATATACACAATGGAGTACTACGTGGCAATGAGAAAGAATGAAATATGGCTCTTTGTAGCAACATGGATGGAACTGGAGAGTGTGATGCTAGTGAAATAAGCTATACAGAGAAAGACAGATACCATATGGTTTCACTCTTATGTGGATCCTGAGAAACTTAACAGAAACCCATGGGGGAGGGGAAGAAAAAAAAGAGGTTAGAGTGGGAGAGAACCAAAGCATACGACACTCTTAAAAACTGAGAACAAACTGAGGGTTGATGGGGGGTGGGAGGGAAGGGAGGGTGGGTGATGGGTATTGAGGAGGGCACCTTTTGGGATGAGCACTGGGTGTTGTTTGGAAACCAATTTGACAATAAACTTCATGTATTGAAAACAGAAGAGACAAAACAGATGAACATAATGGAAGGGAAACAAAAATAATATAAAAACAGGGAGGGTACAAAACAGAAGCACACACAAATATGGAGAACAAACAGAGGGTTACTGGAGGGTGTGTGGGAGGGGGGATGGGCTAAATGGGTAAGGGACACTAAGGAATCTGCTCATGAAATAACTATTGCAGTATATGGTAACTGATTTGAATGGAAATTGTAAATAATAAAAACTAAAATTAAAAAAAAAGGATGAATGGGTGAACCAAGAAGTTAAAGAGAAAATTAAAAAGTACATGGAAGCCAATGAAATTGATACCACCACAGCCCAAAACCTCTGGGATGCAGCAAAGGTAGTCATAAGAAGAAGTTTATAGCAATCCAGGCCTTCCTAAAGAGGGAAGAAATGTCTCAGATACACAACCTAACCTTATACCTTAAAGAGATGGAAAAAAGATCATCATCAATAAATACCAAATCCAGCAGAAGACAAGAAATGATAAAGATTATAGCAAAAATCAATGCTATCGAAACTGAAAACAAAAACAAAAACAAACAACAATAACCCCCCCCCCCCTCCACCACACACACACACCAAAACAGTAGAAGAGATCAATGTAACCAGAAGCTGGTTGTTTGAAATAGTTAATAAAATTGTTAAGCCACCAGCCAGTTGGATCAAAAAGAATAAGGAAAGGACCCAAATAAATAAAATCAAGAATGAACGAGGAGAGATCATAACCAACAAAGCAGAAATACAAACAATAATAAGAGAATATTATAAGCAATTATATACCAATAAAATGGGCAATCTGGAAGAAATTGAAAAATTCCTAGAAATATATAAACTATGAAAACTGAATGAGGAAGAAATAGAAAATTTGAACAGACCTATAACCAGTAAAGAATTGAATTAATAATCAAAAATCTCCCAAAAAACAAGAGCCCAGGGCCAGACGGCTCTCCAGGGGAATTATACCAAACATTTGAGGAAGAGTTAACACCTATTCTCTTGAAGCTGTCTCAAAAATAGAAATGGAAGGAAAACTTCCAAACTCTTCTTATGAATCAGAATTACCTGGATTCCAAAACCAGACAAAGATCCACTAAGAAAGAGAAGTATAGACCAATTTTCATGATGAACATGGATGCAAAACTCTTCCACAAGATATTAGCCAACCAGATCCAACAATACATTTAAACTTTATTCACCACGACCAAGAGGGACTTATGCCTGGAATGCAAGGCTGGATCCATATCCACAAAATAATCAATGGGATTAATCACATCAATAAAAGAAAGGACAAGAACCACATGATGTACTCAATAGATGCATCGAAAGCATTTGACAAAATACAGCATCCTTTCCTGATAAAAGGATTCCAACAAAAAAAAAAAACTACTAGAAATGATCCATGAATTCAGCAAAGTGGCAGGATATAAAATCAATGCACAGAAATTAGTTGCATTCTTGTACACAAACAATAAAGCAGCAGAAAGAGAAATCAGGGAATTGATCCCATTTTCAATTGCACCAAAACCCATAAAATACCTAGGAATAAATCTAACCAAAGAGGTGAAAAATCTATACACTTAAATCTATAGAAAGATTATGAAAGAAATTGAAGATGACAAACACACAAAAATGAAAAACATTCCATGCTCCTGGATAGGAAGAACAAATATTGTTAAAATGTCAATAGTACCCAAAGCAATCTACATATTCAATGCAATACCTATCGAAATAACACCAGCATTCTTCACAGAACTACAACAAACAATCATCCAATTTGTATGGAACAGAAAGACCCTGAATAGCCAAAGCAATCTTGAAAAAGAAAACCTAAGTAGGAGGTATCACAATCCTGAACTTTAAGCTGTATTACAAAGCTGTAATCGTGAAGACAGTACGGTACTGGCATAAGAACAGACACTCAGATCAATGGAAGAGAATAGGAACACAGAATTGGACCCACAGATGTATGGCCAACTAATCTTTGACAAAAAGAAAGAATATCCAATGTAATAAAGACAGTCTCCTCAGCAAGTGAGCTGGGAAAACTGGACAGTGATATGCAGAAAAATGATCCTGGACCACTTTCTCACAAAAAAAAGCACTCAAAACGGATGAAAAACCTAAATGTAAGATAGGAAGCCATCAAAATCCTCATGGAGAAAGCAGGCAAAAACCTCTTAATGTTGGCCTCCACAACTTCTTACACAACATGTCTCCAGAGGCAAGGGAAACAAAAGCAAAAATGAACTATTAGGACCTCATCAAAATAAAAAGTCTTCTGCACAGAGAAGGAAACAATCAGCAAAACTAAAGGGCAACAAACAGATTGGGAGAAGATATTTGCAAAAGACATATGAGATAAAGGATTAGTATTCAAAATCTATAAAGAACATATCGAACTCAACACCCAAAAAACAAGTAATCCAGTGAAGAAATGGGCAAAAACATGAGCAAACACTCCTCCAAGGAAGACATCCAGATGACCAACCGACACATGAAAAACTGCTCAACATCACTCATCATTAGGGAAATACAAATCAAAACCACAATGAAACACCCCCTCACCCCTGTGAGAATGGCTAACGTTAACAACTCAGGCAACAACAGATGTTGTCGAGGAAATGGAGAAAGAGGAACTCTTGTAATGCTGGTGGGAATGCAAACTGGTGCAGCCACTCTGGAAAACAGTATGTAGGTTCCTCAAAAAATGAAAAAGAGGACTATCCTACAACCCAGCAGATGCACTACTAGGTATTAATCCAAGGGAAACATATATGCTATTTCGAAGGGACACGTGAACCCCAAAGTTTATACCAGTACTACCAACAATAGCTAAAGTATAGAAAAAGCCCAAATATCAATCGATGGATGAATGGATAAAGATGTGGTACATACACATACATACATATATATACATATATACATACATATATACATAGTATATATATGTAGTATATATACATATATACATAGTATATATATGTAGTATATATACATATATGTATATATATAGTATATATGTATATGTATATATGTATGTATATATGTATATATAAATATATATATATACATATATGTAAATATACATACACAGTGGAGTATTAGCCATCAAAAAGAATAAAATCTTGCCATTAGAAACTATGTGATTGGAGAGTCTCCTGGGACCTAACCGTCACCATAACCCTAACCATAATTCTCACCCTACACCTAACCTTATCTACCACACTAACTCTAAACCAGATCCACAGCTGCGCATGTGCCCTCACTTTAGCCTTACATGGAATTCACAACACTGGTGTCGCTTTGGCCTTGGCGACTTCCTTGTACCGAACCCTGATCCTAGCTAAGTGTCTATGCCCAGGGGGACTCAATTCCAAAGTAACCCAACCATAAACCTCAACCTACACCTAACCCTATCTCTAACCTGAACACTACACTTGACCTGCACCCTCGCATGGGCACTCAATTCAGCCCTCCAGCGAGATTACGAGACTGGAGTCTCTACGGCCATAGCGACATCTCTGAAAGGAACCCTAACCCTAGCTAAGGCTCTGTCCCCATTGGGACCCAATTCCAAAGTCTGACAACAGCTCACACACGGGTTCAGGAATTGGTGCAGAAATAGTTGGCATGGAATGTGGAACATCACCATGTCATTTCCAAAGTGCGACTGCAACTGCACAGAGGATTCCTTAGGCCTATCAAAGGGTGGTCCATACATTTGTTTGGCCTTGGAACCCAACTACTAAGACTGACGGGCACCCTCCCTTGTGTACTACACTCACCTCTTTGGGTTAACAACTGCTCTGTTTGGAGTCAGTGCATGGAGACTAGTGGGACCTAACCCTAATCCTAACAGTAACCCTACTCATAAACATCACCCTACACTGAAACCGATCTATCTCACTAAGTCTACACCAGACCAACAGCCATGCATGTGTCCTCACTTCAGCCCTCCATGGAATTCACAAGACTGGTGTCGCTAAGGCCCTGGTGACGTCCATGGACCAAACCCTAACCCTAACTAAGTCTCTCTTCCCATGGGGAACCAAATCCAAAGTCTGACAACAGCATGCACAAGGGTACAAAAATAGGTACAGAATTACTTGGCATGGAAGGTGGATCATCACCATGTTATTTCCAAAGCGTGATTGCAGCTGCACGACAGGATTCCTGAGGCCTATTCAAAGGGTGGCCCATACGTCTCTCAGTGTTTGGAACTTAAGGACTGATACTGACTGGCACCCTCCCTTGTGTACTCCACTCAGCACTTCGGGGATACAACTTTCGTGCTGTGGGATCAGTGTCTGGAGCCTCCTGGGACCTAACCCTAACTGTAACCTAACCATAACCCTCACAATACAACTAACCCTATCTATCACACTAACTCTAAACCAGATCCATAGACGTGCATGTTCCTAATTTCAGCCCTCCATGGAGTTCACAACACTGGTGTTGCTTTGTCCATGGCGAGGTCCCAGGACTGAACCATAGCCCTAGATAAGGCTCTATCCCATGGGAACCCAAAGCCAAGTTTGACAAGAGCACACACACTGGTTCGAGAATCAGTGCAGAGATACCCAGCATGGAATGTGGAACATCACCATGTCACTTCCAAAGCACAAGTGCAGTTGCACGAGAGGATTCCTGAGGCCTATGGGATGGGTGGCACATACATTTGTCTGGCCTTGGACCCAAAGACTAATCCTGACTGGCACCCTCCCTTGTGCACTCTACTCAGCCCTTTGTGGAGACAACTACACTCTTGTGCCTTCAGTGCCTGAAGCCTTCTGGGACCTAATCGTAACCCTAACCATACCACTAACCATAACCCTCACCCTACACCTAACACTATATCTAACCCAACACTGCACATGACCTGCACCCTCTCATGGGCCCTCAATTCAGCCCTTGAGGAAGATCATGAAACTAGAGTTGCTTCGGCCCTGGTGACTTCCCTGGACCAAACCCTAACCCTAGCTAAGGCTCTTTCCCCGTGGGTACCCAATTCTAAATCTGACAACAGCACAGACACGGGTTTGAGAATCGGTGCAGAAATACTAGGCATGAAATGTTGAACATCACCATGTCATTTCCAAAGCACGACTGCACCTGCAAGAGAGGATTCCTGAGGCCTACCAGAAGGGTGTCCCATACATTAGTCTGGTCTTAGAACCCAAAGACTAATCCTGACAGGCACCCTACTGTGTATACTCCGCTCAGCTCTTTGGGGAGACATCTGCTCTGCTGTGGGGTCAGTGTCTGGAGCCTTCTGGGTCTTAACCCTATTGCTAACCATAACCCTAACAATAACCCTCACCCTATACCTAACCATATCTCTAACACAAACCCTACACTTGATCTGTCCCCTCACATGGGCCCTATATTCAGCCCTGGAGGGAGATCACAAAACTGGATTCGCTTCACCTTGATGACTTCCCTGGCCCGAAACCTAAGGCTAGCTAAGGCTCTCTCCCCATGGGGATGCAATTCCAAAGTCTGACAACAGCACACACTCGGGTACGAGAATCAGTGCAGAAATACTTGGCATGCAATGTGGAACATCACCATGTTATTCCAAAGCACGACTGCAGCTGCATGAGAAAATTCCTGAGTCCTACACGAAGGGTGACACATACATCTGTCGGGCCTTGGAACTCAAAAGCAGATCCTGACCAGCAGCCTCCTTGTGTACTCTACTCCGCCCTTCGGGTTAACACCTGCTCTGCTGTGGGATCAGTGCCTGGAGTCTCCTGGGACCTAACCCTAACCTTAGTCCTAACCATAACCCTCACCCTACACCTAACCCTATCTATCACACTAACTCTACAGACGACTCAAAGCCATCTATGTTCCCTCACTTCAGCCCTCCATGGAATTCACAAAACTCGTGTCTCTTTGGCCCTGGAGACTTCCCTGGACCGAAACCTAACCCTAGATAAGGCTCTCTCCCGATGGGGACATAATTTCAAAGTCTGACAACAGCACACAAACGGGTTTGAGAATCGGTGCAGAAATACTCGCATGGAACGTGGAACACCACCATGTCATTTGCAAAGCTCGACTGTGGCTGCACGAGAGGATTCCTGAGGCCTACCCAAAGGGTAGCCCATACATTTGGCCTAAGAACCCAAAGACTAATCCTGACTGGCAAACTCCCTTGTGTACTCCACTCAGCCTTTCAAGAAGACAGCTGCTCTGCTGTGGGTTCAGTGCCTGGAGTCTCTTAGGACCTAACACAAACCCTAACCTTAGCCCCCTAACCATAACCCTCACCCTACAGCAAACCCTATCTAGAACACGTCTCTACACCAGACCCCCAGCCACCCATGTGCCCTCACTTCACCATCCATAGATTTCACAACACTGGTGTTGCTTCATCCCTGGTGACATTCCTGGACTGAACCCTAACCGTAGCTAAGGCTCTCTCCCCATGGGGACACAATTCCAAAGTCTGACAACAGCACGCACGTGGGTTCGAGAATCAGTACAGAAATACTCGGCATGGAACATGGAACACCACCATGTCATTGTAAAGCACGACTGCAGCTGCATGAGAGGATTCCTGAAGCCTACCCAAAGGGTGGCCCATATTTTGTCTGGCCTTGGACCCAAACTCTAAGCCTGACCAGCACACTCCCTTGTATACTCCACTCAGCCCTTTGGGGACATAACTGCTCTGCTGTGGGATCAGTGCCTGGAGCCTCCTGGGACCTAACCCTAACCCCAACTGAAACCCTAACCATAACCCTCACCCTACACTGAACCCTATCTAGCACACTTACTCTAAGCAGACCCACAGCCGCTCATGTGCCCTCACTTCAGCCCACCATGGAATTCACAAACTGGAGTCGCTTCAGCCCTGAGACTTCCTTGGACTGAACCCTAACCCTAGCTAAGGCTATCTCCTCGTGGGGACCCAATTCGAAAGTCTGACAACAGCACTCCACACGGGTTTGAAAATTGGTGCAGAAATACTTGGCATGGAACATGGAACACAATGATGTCATTTGCAAAGTTGGCTGCAGCTGCATGAGAGGATTCCTGAGGCCTACCCAAAGGATGGCCCATACATTTGTCTGGCCTTGGAACCCAAAGACTAATCCTAACTGGAACAATCCCTTGTGTACTCCACGAAGCCCTCCAGGGAGACAACTACTCTCCTGTGGGTTCAGTTCCTGGAGTCTCCTGGTACCTAATCCTAACCGTCACCCAAACCATAACCCTCACCCAACACCTAACCCTATCTAGCACACTAACTCTACAGCCAACTCAAAGCCATCTATGTTCTCTCACTTCAGCCCTCCACGGAATTCACAACACTGGTGTCGCTTCATCCCTGGAGACTTCCCTGGACCGAACCCTAACCTAAGCTAAGGCTATCTCCCCATGGTGACCCAATTCCAAAGTCTGACAACAGCATGAAAACGGGTTCAAGAATCGGTGCAGAAATAATTGGCATGGATCATGGGACATCACCATGGGATTAGCAAAGCATGACTGCAGCTGCACGATATGAATCTTGAGGCCTACCTGCAGGGTGGCCCATACATTTGTCTAGCCTTGGAACCCAAAGACTAATCCTGACCGGCATCCTCCCTTGTCTACTCCACTAAGCCCTTCAGGGAGACAACTACTCTGCTGTGGGTTCAGTTCCTGGAGTCTCCTGGTACCTAACCCTAACTGTCATCCGAACCATAACCCTCACCCTACACCTAGCCCTATCTAGCACACTAACAGCACACTAACACTACAGCACACTCACAGCCATGAATATTCCCTCACTTCAGCCCTCCATGGAATTCACAACACTAGTGTCGATTCAGCCCTGGCGACTTCCCTGGACCAAACCCTAACCCTAGATAAGGCTCTCTCCCCATGGAGACCCAATTCCAAAGTCTGACAACAGCAAGCACATGGGTTCGAGAATCAGTGCAGAAATACTCGCCATGGAACGTGGAACACCATCATGTCATTTGCAAAGCGCAACTAGAGCTACACGAGAGGATTTCTGAGGCCTACCTGAAGAGTGGCCCATATATTTGTCTGGCCTAGTAACCTAGAGACAAATCCAGACCGGCAACCTTCCTTGTGTAATCCACTCAGCCCTTTGGGGAGACAACCACACTGCTGTGGGTTCAGTACCTGAAGTCTCCTGGGACCTACCCAAACCCTAACCGTAACCCTAACCATAACCCTCACCCTACACCAAACCCTATCTACCACACTAATTCTACACCAGACCTGCAGCTTCCCATGTACCCTAACTTCAGCCCTCCATGGAATTCACAACACTGGTGTCGCTTCATCCCTGGAGACTTCCCTGGACTGAACCCTAACCCTAGCTAAGGTTCTCTCCCCATGGGGACCCAATTCCAAAGTCTGACAACAGCATGAAAACGGGTTCAAGAATCTGTGCAGAAATAATTGGCATGGAATGTGGGACATCACCATGGCATTTGCAAAGCACGACTGCAGCTGCACGATACGAATCCTGAGGCTTACCTGCAGGGTGGCCCATACATTTGTCTAGCCTTGGAACCCAAAGACTAATCCTGACCGGCATCCTCCCTTGTCTACTACACTAAACCCTTCAGGGAGACAACTGCTGTGCTGTGGGGTCCATGCCTGGAACCTGCTGGGACCTAAACCTAACCCTAACTGTAAACATAACTATAAAACTCATGCTACATCTAAACCTATCTCTAACCCTAATCCTATACTTGACCCGCACCCACGAAGGGGCACTCAATTCAGCCTTAAAGGAAGATCACGAAACTGGAGTCACTTCGGCCCTGGTGACTTCCTGGGCCGAGCCCTAACCCTAGCTAAGGCTCTCTCCCCATGGGGACCAATTCCAAAGTCTGACAAAAGCACGCACACAGGTTCGAGAATCAGTGCATACATACTCAGCATGGAATGGGAAACATAACCATATCATTTGAAAAGCACGACTGCAGCTCCACGAGACAATTCCTGAGGCCTACAAGAAGGGTGGCCCGTACATTTTTCAGGCCTTGGAACCCAAAGACTAATCCTGACTGGCACCCTCCCTTGTAAACTCCACTGAGCCCTTCGGGGAGACATCTGCTATGGTGTGAGTTCAGAGCCTGGAGCCTCATGGGACCTAACCAACCATAACCCTAGCCAAAACCCTCAACCTACTCCTAACCCTGTCTCTAACCCTAACCCTATACTTGACCTGCCACCTCACATGGGCCCTCAGATCAGCCTTCGAGGAAGATCACACAACTAGAGTCCCTTCAGCCCTGGGACTTCCCTGGACTGAACCCTAACCCTAGCTAAGTGTCTATCTCCATGGGGACCCTATTCCAAAGTCTGAGAACAGCATGCACACGTGTTCAATCGGAGCAGAAGTACTCGACATGGAACACGGAACACCACCATGTCATTTGCAAAGCGTTACTGCAGCTACACGAGAGGATATCTGAGGCCTACCCGAAGGGTGGCCCATACATTTGTCTGGCCTAGAAACCCAAAGACTAATCCTGACCAACAACCTACCTTGTGTAGTCCACTCAGCCTTTCAGTGAGACAAATGCTCTGCTGTGGGTTCAGTGCCTGAAGTTTCCTGGGACCTATCCAAACCCTAAATGTAACCCTAACCATAACCCTCACCCTACACCGAACACTATCTAGCACACTAATTCTACACCAGACCTGCAGCTGCCCATGTACCCTCACTTCAGCCCTCCATGGAATTCACAACAGTGGTGTCGCTTCATCCCTGACGACTTCCCTGGACCAAACCCTAACCTTAGCTAAGGCTTTTTCCCCGTGGGGACCCTATTCCAAAGTCTGACAACAGCATGCACAGGGGTTTGAGAATCAGTGCAGAAACACTCATCATGGAACGAGGAACACCACCACGTCATTTGCAAAGTGTGACTGCAGCTGCACGAGAGGATTCCTGAGACTTAATAAAAAGGGGCCCATATATCTTTCTGGCCTTGGAATCCAAAGACTAATCCTGACTGGCACCCTCCCTTGTAAACTTCACTCAGCCCTTTAGGGAGACAACTGCTCTGTGTGAGTTCAGAGCCTGGACCCTCCTGGGACCTAACCCTAACCCCAATCATAACCCTAACCATAACTCTCACCCTACACTGAAATGTATCTAGCCCACTTACTCTACACCAGGCCCACAGCTGCACATGTTCCCTCCATTTAATTGACAACACTGGTGTTGCTTCAGCCCTGCCCACTTCCCTGGAACGAACCCCAACCTTAGCTAAGGCTTTCTCCCAATGGGGACCGAATTCCAAATCGGACAACAGCACACACACACACACAGGTTAGAGAATTGGTGCAGAAATACTTGGCATGGAACGTGGAACATCACCATGTCATTTGCAAAGCACAACTGCAGCTGCATGAGAGGATTCCTGAGGCCTACCTGAAGGGTGGCCCATACATTTGTCTGGCCTTGGAACCCAAACACTCATCCTGACTGACACCCTCCCTTGGGGACACCACTCAGCCCTTTGTGGAGACAACAGCACTGTTGTGGTTTCAGTGCCTAGAGCCTCCTGGGACCTTATCCTAACTGTAACCAAAACCCTAACCCTCACCTACACCTAACCCTATCTAGCACACTAACTCTAAGCCAGATCCTCAGTTGTGAATGGTCACTCAGTTAAGCCCTCCATGGAATTCAAAACACTGGTGTCGCTTCAGCCTTGGTGACTTCCCTGTACTGAAACCTGACCCTAACTCTCTATCCCCATGGAGACCCAATTCCAAAGTCTAACAACAGCACACACACGGGTTCGAGAATCAGAGCATAAATACTTGGCAAGGCATGTGGAACACCACCATGTCATTTGCAAAGCACAATTGCAGCTGCATGACAGGATTCCTGAGGCCATTTCCAAAGGTGGCTAATACATCTCTGTGGCCTTGGATCCTAAGAACTGAGACTGACCAACACCCTCCCTTATTTACTCCACTCAGACCTTCAGGGACACAACTGCTTTGCTGTGGGGCTACCACCTGGAGCCTCCTGGGATCCAAACCTGACCTTAATGGTACCCATAACCATAACCCTCAACTTACACCTAGCCTTATCTCTAACCCTAACACTACACTTGACCAGCACTCTCGCAAGGACCCTTAATTCAGCCCTTGAGGAAGATCACGAAACTGGAGTCGCTTTGGCCCTGGCAACTTCCCTGGACAGAATGCTAACCGTAGCTTAGGCTCTCTCCCCATGGGACCCAATTCCAAAGTCTGAAACAGCATAAACACGGGTTTGAGAATCAGTGCAGAAACACTCAAAATGGAACGTGGAACATCAGCATGGAATTTGAAAAGCACAACTGCAACTGCACGATACAAATCCTGAGGCCTACCTGAAGGGTGGTCCATACATTTTTCTGGCCTTGTAACCCAAAGACTAACCCTGACCGGCATCCTCCCTTGTGAACACCACTAAGCACTGTGGGGAGACAACAACACTGTTGTGAGGTCAGTGCCTGAATGTGCTGGGACCTAAACGAAACCCTAAACTTACACCTAACAATATACCCCAAGCTACACCTAAACCTGTCTCAAACACTGACCCTATACTTGATTCCGCATCCTCCCATGGGCACTCAATTTAGCCCTCAAGGAAGATCAAGAAACTGGAGACACATTGGCCCTGAGACTTCCCTGGGCCCAACCCTAAACCTAGCTAAGACTCTATCCCCATGGGGACCCAATACCAATCTGATAAAAGCACGCACTCGGGATCAAGAATCGGTGCAGAAATACTCACCATGGAATATGGAAATTCACCTAGTCATTTGAACACCACAACTACATTGGAACGAGAGGATTCCTGAGGCCTACAAGAAGGGTGACCCATACGTTTGTCTGGACTTGAAAACCAAAGACTAATGCTGACTGGCACTCTCCCTTGTGTACTCCACTCAGCCCTTCGGGGAGACAACTGCACTGCCATGGGTTCAGCGCCTGGAACGCCCTTGGACCTCACATTAACCCTAACCCTAATTGTAACCCTAACCAGAATCCTCAAACTAACTGTAACCCTATATTGAACTCTAACCCTACACTTGACATGTAATGTTGCATGGGCCATCCTTTAAGCCCTCGAGGCAGATCAGGAGACTGGAGTCGCTTGGACCCTGGTGACATCCCTGTACCGAACCCTAACCCTATCTAAGACTCTTTCCCCATGGGGACCCAATACCAAAGTCTGACAACACCATACACCTGGAGTCATGAAGCAGTACAGAATCACTTGGTATAGAACAAGTAATATCACCATGTCGTTTCCAATGCTCAGCTGCAGCTGCCCAAGATGATTCCTCAGGCCTACCCCAACAGTGGCCCAAAGAGTTGTCTAGCCTTAGAACACAAAGACTAATCCTGACCGGCCCCTCCCTTGTGCCCTCCACTCAGGTCTTCAGTGAGGAAACTGCACTGCTGTGGGTTCAGTGCGTGGAGCCTTCTGGGACTTAACTGTAACCCTACCCTACCCCTAAGAAGAACCCTCAACCAATCACGAACCACATCTTGAAACCTAACACTCCACGTGACCGCACCGTCGCCTGGGCCCGCACTTCAGCCCTTGAGGGACATCACAAGACTGGAGTCTCTTGGGCCCTGGCGACGTCCCTGGACCGAACCATAACCCTAGCTAAGGTTCTGTCTCCATGGGGACCCAATACCAAAGTCTGACAACACCACATGCCTGGGGTCATGAAGCAGTGCAGGATCAGTCTGCACAGCACGTGGAACATCACCATGTCATTTCCAAGGCCCAGATGAAACTGTCTGAGAGGATTCCTGAGGCCTGACCTACCAGTAATCCATAGAGTTGCCTGGCCTTGGAACGCAAAGACTAATTCTGACCTGCAACCTCCCTTGACCCGTCCACTCAGCCTGTAGGGGGAGAAAATTGCACTTCTGTGGGTTCAGTGCCTGGAGCATTCTGGAACCTAACCCTAACACTAACCTTAACCCTAAAAAGAACCCTCATCCAAAACTTAACCCCATTTCGAACCCAAACCCTACACTTAACCAGTGATGTCGCATGGGGCAACATTTCAGCCGTAGAGGGAGTTCACGAGACTGGAGTCTCTTGGACCCTTGTGAAGTCCCTGGACCAAAACCTAACCCTAGCTAAGGCTCTCTCCTATGGGGACCCAATACCAAAGTCTGACAATACCAAACGCCTGGGGTCAGGAAGTGGTGCAGGATCACTTGGTATAGAACCTGGAACCTCACCATGTCATTTGCCAGCCCGGCTGTAGCTGCCCGAGAGATTCCTGTGGCATACCCGAACAGTGGCCCGTAGAGATGTCTGACATCGGAACCCAAAAAATAATCCTGACTGTTACCCTCCGTTGTGACCTCCATTCAGACCTTGGGGAGACAACTGCACTGCTGTGGGTTCACCGACTGGAGCCTCCTGGGACCTAACCCTAACCCTAACCAGAAATGTAACCAGAACCCTTAACCAGATCATAACCCTATCTGGAAACCTAACCCTACACTGGACCCGCATCTTCTCATAGGCCCTAAATTCAGCCCTCCAGGGAGATCACGAGACTGGAGTCGCTTCCTCACTGGCGACGTCCCTGGAACAAAATGTAACCCTAGCTAAGGCTCTCTACACATGTCCCAATACCAAAGTCTGACAACACCACGTGCCTGGGGTCCAGAAGCGGTGCAGGATCACTCGGCATAGAACCTGGAACATCACCATGTCATTTACCGGGCTGCGCTGCAGCTGCCGGAAAGGATTCCTGAGGCCTATCCGACCAGTGGACCATAGAGTTGTCTGGCCTGGGAAACCAAAGACTAATCCTAACCGGCACCCACCCTTGTGCCCTCCACTCAGCCCTTTGGGGAGACAACTGCACTGCTGTGAGTTCAAAACCTGGAGCCTCCTGGGACTTAACTGTAACTGTACCCAAACCCTAACCAGAACCCTCAACTGAAACCTAACCCCCTCTCAAAACTTAACCCTACACTTGAGCTGCACAGTCGCATGGGCCCTCACTTCAGCCCTCCAGGGAGATCACGAGACTGGAGTTGCTTCAGCCCTGGTGACGTCCCTGGACCGAACCCTAAACCTAGGTAAGGCTTTCTCACCATGGGGACCCAATACCAAAGTGTGACAACACTACGAACCAGGGGTCATGAAACCATGCAGGATCACTCAGCATAGACCTGATACATAACCATGTTGTTTCCAAGGCCTGGCTGCAGCAGCCCAAGAGGATTACTGAAGCCTACACGACCAGTGGTCCATAGAGTTGTCTGGCCTTGGAACCCAAAGACTAATCCTGACCAGCACCTCCCCTTGTGCCCTCCACTCAGCCGTTTGGGGAGACTACTGCACTGCTGTGGGTTCAGCTCCTGGGGTCTCCTGGGACCTAACCCTACCCCTACCCCTAACCAGATCCCTCAACCAAACCCTAACCCTATCTCGAACCTTAACCCTACACTTGGGGTCCAGAAGAGGAGCAATATTACTTGGAATGGAACATGGAATATCACCATGTAACATCCAAAGCCCAGATGTCATTGCAGAAAGGGGGCTGCATGTGAGTCTTTCTGAGGTCTACCCGAAGGGTGGTCCATATATTTGTCTGGTCTTGGAACCCAAAGACTAATGTCAATACTTTAGCACTTTATCTTGTTTGGAAAAGACCTAGATGTCCAATGAATCCAATTTCAATTTTACATCCTAGCAAAACTGATGCATTTCATGTTATCAAAGACTTTGAAAGCTATCTTCACAATTACCCATGAAAATTTTGAGAAAGAATTAACCATAATTTTAAGTTATCTTTTTGCTAACAAATTGCAACACAGATAACATGAGCTTATTTGACCTTTAGTAAACCTAAAGTTTTCTACTTAATGCTGATACCTCTACTTTTAATTAAGCCAAGACACTTAAATTCATTTATATACCTAATTAAGTTTCTCTTGCATCCACTTAAAACACAGTCAGTTTGTTCCCTATTGTCAGTTTTTACCTGGGACACTGGTGGGGAGATCTTAATTGGGTAGCCCAAGGGAATGCTCTTTACTCCATGATATTAAAAGGTGGGAGGGGAAACCAATGGTGCCTGAGGCACTGAGGATGGTATAGGAGCCAGTTATGCAGGCCTCACCTAAGGTGGTGCAGAAACAGGAGGAGGGGGGAAAGGCAGAAGAGGCAACATTCTGCCTAAAAGCCCGAGGCAGATAAAAGCCTAGAGAGCAGAGAGAGAGAGAGATATCCTGGTCCTAAAGTCTGTCAACTTGAACAGATGAGCAGATGTCAGGTTTTTTTCCACCAACAAGTGGAATTAGGCAGTCTGTGTCGGGCTAGAGAAGACGGAGAACTTCCACTGATTAAAAGGAGTTTTGACAGTGGCTTGGGAATATTCCTGAAAGCTTCCAATCTGAAGTAGACTAACTAGAGACAGTTGGCTCTAATCACCATAGTCATTGACCCAGGAAATGAATGAGCGAGAGGCCCCCACATACAGTTACAATAACTGGAATGTATTAGGAAAAACAGTGAAAGAGTGTTAGAGTCCTATTTGCTAGGGATGGCCTGTGTCTTTTTCTTTCCCCACACCCTGTGTTAGGTTTTGTAACACTTCTATATATTGATCAGGGTTGTCTGCACCTTTGCTTAGGTCTTTTTATTTGCTTAGAATATTCCAATGCAAATGGAACCTTCATGGGATCAAATTCACCATGAAGCATTCAATAGATACATTGAATGTGCCTTCCTTTTGAGGGGAAGATTTTTCATCTCTGACAATCCTGGATAAGGAGGGCATGAGGGTCTAACAGGTGGCTTTTTCTGAGAAGAGCCCTCAGAGGGCACGCCTACAAGAACTTGCTTTTATCAGCCCCTTTATGGGTCAGAAGGTTGGCACCTAACATACAACTCTTACATAAGGAAATTTTGACCATTTACCCTCTCTTTAACAATATAGATCAAACTTTAAGATAGTACTGACTGAGTGCCTCCCTCAGGATACCAGGAAATCTCCATTCTCCAGAAGGTATTTCAGGCACCTCTTAGCATTGTCAGGTCCAATATCAAATCCTGATCCAGATAAGACTCCTGAGGAAATCTCACACTGTCTTAAGCCATATTGGTCACTAAAGAACCACGGATTAGGATTTACCAAGGGGTCTGTGGGCCACATATGGAGAAGTGGTTCCCCTGCTTGGAGGGCATTTGGTAGAGGCCATACAGCCTCCCCACAGGCAAAAGTCCCAGCAGACCTTGGAGAGCAGCCATGTTTGCTGGTATTAGAACAAAGATGCCAGAGTGGAGTGAAACCTGGTACCAGCTATGTGTTGTAATTTTCCATAATCTCCGAACCTTTGCCACTGCAAGGATTGCATGACCATTTTCTGGGGCAAGCTAGCATCCAGCCATGGCTCAGTGAGACCCTTCCCCAGATGGTCGGAGTGGGTCCAAACAGAAGAGTTCTCAGAAGTGAGGGGCTTGGAAACACAGCCCCATCTGAGATAAAATTCGAGAGAGAGAGGTGCCACCTGGCAGGCTGACAGCTTGGACATGGACAGTGTAGAAGCGGGAAGTGGATGGAAGCCAGAGACAAAGGAGGAGTACTTGACTGTGGGTGGGTGAGAGTACAGGGTTCCTGTGCCAGAAACCAGGAAGCTGGGTGATGCCAGTTTCACCTGTCTCATGCATGTGCATGCACATGCTCACATGCCACAACAATCCAGCTAGTAAGCAAAGCAGCACCACCTAGTGGAAAATGGAACCATTATATCAAGCCCTGCCCAACTGTGCCCTCTAAGCTCATGCCCTAGAAGATGACCACAAACCTCTCTGCCTGCTTAGAGTATGGATTATAGAGTGCTTCATAGTTTGAGTTCTAGGGGAAACTGGATGTAACTTGATGCAGATTTCATTCTGTCTTCTGGTTCATGTGTTTGATTTTTTTTTCCTTTTCCACCTTTCTTTTCTTTTTCTTGCATACAGAAAGGAAAAAAATATTTTTATTTTCCTTTTTTTAAAAAATTAGTTTTACCATGTTTTTAAAAATTTTTGTAAATATTTTTATTCTATTTAATTTCTTCGTTTTATTGTATTCTATTTTGTTGCATATATTTGTTTTTAATTTTTAAACTTTTTCTTACTTTTTAATTTTTTTATTTTTTCACTTATTTCCTTTATTCCTCTATTCTATCAAACTTCTTTCAACCACCAGATGAAAACACACCTAGGATCTAGCTACCTTTATTTGATTTTTTTTTGTTTTTAATTTCTTAATTTAATTTTTATCAATGTTTTTACTTCCTCCAAAATGACAAAGTGAAGGAATTTAAACTAAAAGAAATAACAGGAAGAAATGGCAACAAGGGGCTTATTCAACACAGATATAGTGAGATGTCTGAACTAGAATTTAGAACCACAACAATAAACATACTAGCACAGGTTGAGAAAAGCATAGAATCCATTTCCCTTCCTGTGGAGATGAAGGAAGTAAAATCTAGTCAGGATGAAATTAAAACTATTATAACTGAGAAGTAATCTTGAATGGATGTCACGGTGGAAAAAGTGGACAAAGCAGAGTAGTGAATCAGCAATAGAGAAGACAAAATTATGGAGAATAATTAAGCATGAAAAAATAGGGAAACAAAGGCAAAAGAGCATAATACAAGAAGTAGAGAACTCAGTCTTAAAAAAAAGGGATATCATCTGAATCATAGGAGTCCCATAAGATGAAAAGAGAGAAAAAGGGGCAGAAGGTTTATGTAAGCAAATTGTAGTGGAAAACTTTTCTAATCTGGGACAGACACAGACATCACCATTCAAGGAGCACAGAGAACTCCCATTAGAGTCAACAAAAACCGGCCATCAAAAAGGCATATCATAGTCAAATTCAGGAAAGGAAAGAAATATGAAAGCAGCAAGGGAAAAAAAGTCCTTACCCTACAAGGGAAGACAGGTCAGGTTGGCAGCAGATTTGTAAACAGAATCTTGGCAGGAGAGAAAAGAGTGGCAGAATATATTCACTGTGCTGAATTGGAAAAATATGCAGCCAAGAATTCTTTCTCCAGCAAGGCTGTCATTCAAGATAAAGGAGAAATAAAGGGTTTTCCAGACAAACAAAAACTAAAGGAGTTTGTGACCACTAAACCAGCCTTGCAAGAAATGTTAAGGGGGACTCCCTGAGGGGAGAAAAGATGAAACATAACAAAAAGACCAAAAGCAACAAAGACTAGAAAGGACCAGAGACCAAAACCAGAAACTCCAACTCTACAGGCAACACAATGTAATAAATTTATATATTTCAGTACTCACTCTAAATGTCAATGGACTAAACGCTTCAATCAAAAGACAGATAAGAAAATAAAATCTATCCATAGGCTGTTTACAAGAAACCCATTTTAGACCTAAAGACACCTTCAGATTGAAAGTAAGGGGATGGAGAACACCTTCAGATAGAAAGTAAGGGGATCTATCATGCTGATGGTCGCCAAAAGAAAGAGTAGCCATACTGATATCAGACAAACTAGATTTTAAAATACAGACTGTGCAAAGAGATGAAGAAGGGCATTATATCACAATTAGGAGGTCTACCCACCAAGAAGAGCTAACAAATGTAAACATTTAAGCCCCCAACGTGAGAGCAGACAAATATATAAATCAGTTAATCACAAATACAAAGATACTTTTTGATAATAATACCATATTAGTAGGAGACTTCAACTCGCCACTTACAACAATGGACAGATCGTCTAGGTAGAAAATCAACAAGGAAACAATGGGTTTGAATGACACACTGGACCAGATAGACTTAACAGACATATTCATAACATTTCTTCCTAAAGCAGAAGAATACACATTCTTCTTCAGTGTGCATGGAACATTCTCCAGAATGGATTACTTTACTGGGTCACAAATCAGCCATCCACAAGTATAAAAGGATCAAGATCATACTGTGCATAATTTCAGATCACAATGTTATGAATCTCAAAATCAACCATAAGATAAAATTTTGAAACCCCACGAAAACTTTGAGAGTAAAGAACATCCTACTAAAGAATGGATGGACTAACCAAGAAATTAAGGAGGAAATTAAAACGTACATGGAAGCCAATGAAAATGATTACACATCAGCCTGAAACCTCTGGGATGCAGCAAAGACAGTCATAAGAGGGAAGAAATCCAGGTCTTCCTAAAGAAGGAAGGTCTCAAATACACAATCTAACCTTACACATTAAAGAGCTTGAGAAAGAACAGAAAATAAAGCCCAAAACAGGTAGAAGAAGTGAAAAAATAAAGATTTGAGCAGAAACCAATGATACCAAAGTCAAGAAAACAGTATAACCACTCAGTAAAACCAGGAGCTGGTTCCTTGAAAGAAGTAACAAAATTGATAAAACCCTAGCCAAATTGATGACAACAAAAAAGGAAAGGACCCAAATAAATATACTTAAGAATGAAAAGAGGACAGATCGCAACCAACACTGCACAAATGAAAAAAAAAAACAATCTTAAGAGAATATGATAAGTAATTATATGCCATTTAACTAGGAAATCTAGAAGAAATGGAGAAATTCCCAGAAACATATAAGCTACCGAAAGTGAAACAGGAAGAAATAGAACTTTTGAACAGACCATCACCAGTAAAGAATGTGGATTATTAATTAAAAATCTCCCCAAAAACAAGAGTCCAGGGCCAGATGGCTTTCCAGGGGAACTCTACCAAATATTCAAAGAAGAGTTAACACCTATTCTTTTGAAGCTTTCCCAAAAACAGAAATGGAGGACAAGCTACCAAACTCATTCTATGAGGCCAGCATTACCTTGATTCCAAAACCAGACAAAGACCCCACTTAAAAGAAGAATTACAGACCAATTACCCTGATTAACATGGATGAAAAAATTCTCAACAAGATACTAGCCAAGCAGATCCAACAATACATTAAAAGAATTATTCACAACAACCAAGTGGGATTTATACCTGGGATGCAAGGCTGGTTCAATATCTGCAAATCAACCTATATGATACATAACATTAATAAAAGAAAGAAAAAGAACCACTTGATCCTCTCAATAGATGCAGAGAATGAATCTGACAAAATGCAGCATCCCCTTTTGATAAAAACCCTCAAGAAAGGAGGAATAGAAGGATCATACCTCATGATCATAAAAGCTAGATACAAAATACCCACTTCTAATATCACCCTCAATGCGCAAAAACTGAGACCTTTCCCCCTAAGGTCAGGAACCTGACAAGGATGACCACGCTCACCACTCTTATCAGCATAGTGTTGGAAATCCTAGCCTCAGCAATCAGACAACACAAAGAAATAAAAGGCAGCCAATTCAGCAAGGAGGAAGTCAAAATTTGAGTCTTCGCAGGCGATATGATATTCTTTGTGGAAAATCCAAAAGATTCCACCAAAAACACTACTAGAACTCATACATGAATTCAGCAGTCACAAGATATAAAATCAATGTACAGAAATCGGTTGGATTCCTATACACCAATAAAGAAGCAGCAGAAAGAGAATCAAGAAATCGATTCCGTTTACAATTGCAACAAAACCCATAAAATATCTAGGGATAAACCTAACCACAGGGGTGAAAAATCCATACACTGAAAATTATAGAAAGCTTATGAAAGAAATTGGGGAAGACATCAAAACTGGAAAAAAAATATTCCATGCTCATGGACTGGAAGAACAAATATTGTTAAAGTGTTGATACTACCCAAAGAAATCTACATATTCAATGTAATCCCTATCAAAATAACTCCAGCATTCTTCACAGAGCTACAACAAAATCCCTAAAATTTATTTGGAACCAGAAAAGACCCCAATAGTCAAAGCAATCCTGACAAAGAAAAGAGAGTGGAGGTACCATAAGTCCGGACCTCAGGATGTATCACAAAGCTGTAATCATCAACACAGTATGGTACTGGCACAAAAGCAGATACATAGATCAACAGAAACAAATAGAGAACCCAGAAACGGACCCACAAATGTATGGCCAACTGATCTTCGACAAAGCAGGAAAGAATATCCAATGGAAAAAAGTCTCTCCAGCAAATGGTGCTGGGAAAACTGGAGAGTGACATGCAAAGGATGAAACTGGACCACTTTCTTACACCATACACAAAAGCAAACTCAGAACAGATTAAAGACCTAAACGTAACTCAGGAAGCCATCAAAATCCTAGAGAAGAAAGCAGGCAAAAACCTCTTTGACCTTGGCCACAGCAACTACTAACTTGACATGTCTCTGGAGGCAAGGGGAATAAAAGCAAAAATGAACTATTGGGACCTCAACAAGATAAAGAGCTTAACCGACTGAGCTACCCAGATACCCTTCCACTGAGCAATTTTAATGGCTTTTCCTAAGCCTGAAGGTTGAAACAAAGTTCAGTCTTATACCAAAAAAGCCTCATGAATCTGTTCACGATTGTCACCTTTGACTCTAACTTGTCTTTAATGAAAACGCTGCTCCTCCTTTAGATCTATGTTTGTTAATGTGCTAGTCTGGGACTTTTCCCTTTTAGTTAAAAAGACAAAGAATGGAATGGGAAACTATATCCACTCCAGGTTTAATTAACCTGGAAAATCACTTTGCTCAGAGCCTAGATGAGTCATCTAGTGGAAAGAGTGTTAAATTTTCAATGCTCAACTCCAGCAAATAAAGGCCACCTGAAACTAGAAGTCTAGTTCCTGCTGTGACCGCAAGAACTAGGACATTGAAAAAAGATGGTTATAAATTTAAGAGCTTCAGGGCCCTGCAGCCCTCTTTCAAACCTTTTCAATGTCCTCCCAATTCCCAATGATGGGATTCCAAGGCACCACGGAGTCCTTCTCAAGCCTCCCTTTTAATCTTTTTGGAGAAACTACTCTCCAGATTGGGAATGAATGTATCTCTATTTTTACTGAAGCTGGAACTAACCCCAGTGCTATAAAGCAGCCCTAGCCTCGGAGTACAAAAACAGCTCAATTAGCGTGGATCTATTAGATCTAAACATGTTCCTATCTCTGAACCTATTCCCTTTGATCAAGGCCCTTTGAGAGACATACACCCTATTCTCCTTAGTTCTTCAACCCCTATTCATTAACTGGACTGAGATTTCTTAGAAAAATACCATGCTGGAATTTATTTTGCCCAAAAGGGAAAAATAATTCTAGAATTTGACAACAATAACCAACATAGCTAAAAGGGGAAACAAATGATCCTTTGGCACCTTTTCTGTGCCGTGTCTGTGCTGGTACTATAGCTGAGTCTGGAGGTACTGATCATTTATTCCTATTGGATCAGCTCCTATCCTCGTTATGGGCAAAATCTTCAAATGATCTTGGCAGAATTCACAGTGTACCTCCTGTCAAGATTCAAATCAATCCTGCAAAACTTGTCCCTAGAATTAATCAATATCCTCTAATTTAAGGAGGCCTTCAATGCATCAACACAACACCGTAATAGAATGTTACAAGGCTCATAATCCCTGCATCACACATATAGAATGTTACAAGGCTCATAATCCCCTGCATCAACACCATAATAGAATGTTACAAGGCTCATAACCCCTGCAGTAGTCCATATAACACCTCTATTATACCTGTGAGAAAACCCAACTGCTGAGGATATTATTTTGTCCAAGACCTCCGAGAAATAAATAGCACTGTAATCCCTTGACATCCCCTTCTTCCCAAACCTTACACTCTACACCGACTCCCACTGAAAGCAAAGTTTTCACTGTACTTGACCTATGTGGTGTAGTTTTTAGCATTCCAGTTGATAAGGATAGCCGGTATCTTTTTGCCTTCACTTGCAAGGAATGAATGACAATACATCTGAACTGTAACCTCTCTGGGTTTCACAGAGTACTTCATGTTCCCACAAACCTTAAAGTTGATTTGGATGACGGAAAGTGTTCTGCAGGCTCTACTCTGTTACAATGTGTAGATGATTTTCTTCTCTGTTCCCCTTCTCATGCCCCTTCACACAAAGACAGCACCCCTCCTGGGAAAACTTTTGGTTTTAAAACTTAAGCCCATAAAGTCTCCAAAGAAAAACTGCAGCTTGCTCAAACTCAGGTTAGGTATTTAGCTCACCTGTTCTCAGAAAAAGCCCCACATCTAGACCCAGGAAGACTCAAGGCATCCACAATCTCTCACAACCTAAAACTAAGAGCCAATTACAAGGCTTTCTTGGACTGGCTGTCTCCTCTCAAAACTGAATTCCAAACTTCTCTTTTAAGGCTCAGCACCTAAATGCTCTACTAAAAAAATGAGAATCCTAATCCTACTCTTTGGAAAGAGGGGATGACACAGCCTCGTAAATGTTATACCTTTAATTTATGTTCTGTGGGCCATTATGTATACAAGAGTTCCTGGTCCTTACCCACGACCACCTTGCATGTCCTACCCCATGGACCATCCTTTATCACCAGTCATGGGCTATGACTCCCCTCTCTTCCACCCCCTCCATTTGGTAAGATGACCTGAACTGGATGAGGGACTTGTAAAGCATATTCATCTTCTTCATTAAAGACTTGGTGGGAATGTTGTAGAGATGGTTGTGAGGGCTTGGCAATTCAACTGCAAACCTGCATGAGGACAGTGTAACATATCTCAAGTTTCTCAGGACATATGTACAATGGGCTGTGTCATTTCCCTTAATGAGGTCAGCCGTAGGTGTCTCTTGTCAAAAAGAAAGGATTTTTACCCAAAGGCAGATGTATCGTGAGTAGTGGTGCACATTTTACAGACACAATGTTTTGGTTCTGTGAAGGATGAGATGCACCCCTAAGTGTAGGTGCCTCAGGTGTCCTGTGTGAAATGGGGCACATGCATTATATGACACAGACCTTGTGGTCACCATAATGGAAGCACCAGTGAAGGAATGGGGGAAACTTGAATCACACAGGAATAGAAGGGGATTTGAGGACAGTAAGCAGAGTTTGAGGAGGTGCAGAGGGGAGGGTCCTGGTTTCAGTGAGATGCAGTTGCAGGCCATTCCTGACCACAGCCTGAGCAGAGAGCATGAGTTCCACAGGAGCTGCTATGTGGGATCACTCTCAGTGCACAATGCAGGGTTCATATCCGAAATGTCATATTTGTCAAAGTGCACCTAAGTGATCATCTAAAAAGGTTGTTTTCTC
Source organism: Acinonyx jubatus (assembly GCF_027475565.1). Classification (NCBI taxonomy): domain Eukaryota; kingdom Metazoa; phylum Chordata; class Mammalia; order Carnivora; family Felidae; genus Acinonyx; species Acinonyx jubatus. The sequence continues at coordinate 528,284 of NW_026463940.1, forward strand.
CCTGCATTGTCTGAAGGTTCTGGATATTTACGGGTGAAAAAATGCCCTAGATATATAGGAAATTTTACTTGGTCTGAAGGAAATGCTTGTCTGCCTAAGTTCATATTCCTCAGTGAGACTAAAAGTGAAGACAGGATCTAGATCAGCTGAGTGCCTGCACTGACCTTCAGCCTGGGTCAACCTATAATTCAGGGCTGGCCAGATGCCACCCCTGCTGGACCCCTGACATCACCCTGACTGCAGATTTGCATCTATCTACTTAAACTTCTCTCGCAATATCCCAAGGATTTGCCTGTGTTCCTGCTGTCTCAGCCACAATACCAATTCTCAGTGGGACCTACACAGAGCCTGAGCTGTGTAATCTGTGAAACAGGTAATATTTGTTTCTAAGGACATAACAAAAAGAAGACATTGAACACAGAATGCATCTGCAAAATGTCTGTGAAATGTACACTCACCCTTCTCACAGTTTCAATTAAGATATCTCCACACAAATGATCATCAAAAAAAAAAAAAAAAAAAGATGGTCACAGAAGTTCATTAAACCAAGGCTGCTAACACCTCAGCCCAGGGATTGGGAATCACCATATTAAACAATAAGACAAAGACACGCTTTTTCTATTAAGATTCAGGCCCTACCAGACAAATAAAGAAAAAGATAATTATGAGAGTGTGTTTATCAGAGTTCTACATCTGAGATCTGAAGACAATCATATTCCATTACATATAGACTTGCAGATGCATCCACACACCAAAGTGTTCATTTGAGGCCACAGATTAACTATCGAAGAGGGAATGCATGTAGGAAAACATAAGGTCATAGGGAAATATCCCCAAATCTTGTAAATCTCACTGCCTTATGCACCTATTTTGAAATTTGAAGACGACTGTGTGAGGTGGCAGACTATGGTAGTTATATATCTTAAAAATGTGTCAGATCTGCGTGCATGCTTTCTCTGCCCACCCTGCGCTCTCCACTTTATTTTTCTAAGTATCCCTTAATACTACTTTCACTGTTCTGTCTCTGTTTCAGTGTTTGCTTCTAGGAGGACCTACTCTCACTCCCTATCGAATGCACACAGTGTGGTTCCTATACGCACAGGTAACAAACTAGCAGAAATTGAGGTGATGGAGGATAGTAGCAAGATCACTTTTTGTGCAGAGAAGCCCGAGAGAGTTTTCTGGGGTGATGGTAACTTCCTATATCTAGATGCATGGGGTGCTTGTGCTCATTTATTTTAGAAACATTCACTGACTCCTGGTGCTTGGGGTCAGATAGACAGGTACCTGACTCTAGAATATGGCTGATTTGTAATGGTGGGTAAGGATCAGGGACCAGCAGTGACTGGGAGATGGGTGAGGAGGCCACACATAGAGTCAGATCCTCACCCAGGATGCCATGTATCCACAGACAGCAACCTTGTTCAGGAGGGCTCTGAGGATCACAGATTTGTTGATCAGTCCTTTGAACTCCATAATCTTACTCCAGATTTCTCACTGAGGGACGGACAGGGCAGAGGCCAGCAGCTGGAGTGATTATGGCTGGAGTGGAGAAGTGGGCCTGGAAGATTGAGTCAGAGAAAGGGAAAGGCAGAAGGTAGCAACAGGAAGTTTGAGAGATAAAGAGAAGAAGAGAGAGGGGAATGTTTTCTACTGACTTCAGCCACATTTCTGTGTGAACAAAAGGAGATTCTTGTCTCGCAGGGAAGGGAAGAGGGCTGGCAAAAAGACAGAGTGACATTCTCAGCTCAAGTTCTCAGGATATCTTCCTTGCTTTTAAATACCTAACACAGGAAGCCTGTGCTTTCTGTCATAAGTGGAACTGCAGCTCATACCATTTAGTGAAAATTAAAGTGATAATGAAGGCCTCATCATTAAAGTAGTGCAACAAAATTATGTAAACATACAGAGATATACAATAGAAGCAAAAGTCCAAAAGTAGACCGACTGCAATACTTATGGGAATATAGATTATCCGAAAAGGAGGCACCCCAATGCAGGCTTTCAGACACCTGGACAATATCTGAAAATGTAAAAAAAAAAATAATAAAGTAGTCCTTACTTCAAAAGTAACATTAGCATTAGACACAAAGGGATCGTGATGGAAGGTTTAGGGAGAAAGCATATGATTTCATGGTGCTGTACCCATGGTCCTGTACCCTCATGTCTTATCAAATTATACCCTTCAGCTTGAGGCTATTTTTATATGTAAATTTTCCCTCATTACAGAGAGTTTCAGAACATAAAATACTAGAAACAAATGTGGGAACATTCCTTTCTAATCCTGAAGTGCATGGGTGATATGAGTCTATCTGCCCATGTCTCAAAAATCTAAAATAACAAGACACTTAAAAAAATAATAATAGCAGAGTAAGAGGACCCTGAGCTAACACTGTCCCATTTTTTACATAATATCCGCATCCAATTACATGAACCAGAGAACGAACCAAAGACTAGCAGAACAAACTCCACACCTAAATAGAGAGAAGCTGCATCAGAAAGGTTAGGAAGGTCAGAAAGGTGGAGGCTGCCTGCCTGCAGCAGGGGCAGAAAAAGTGAGCCCTCACACCAGGTAGCTGACACAGGGAAGACTAATCTCCACAACATCGGGCATTAAATCCTAGAGGGGCTGAATTCCCTTGAGTTTACATCCTGGAGCTTTGGAGGTCAGCTGACCCAGCACTGGGTGATCCAGGAGGATGAGTGATAGCCAGGTCCCTGCCTGTGTAGAGAGGCAACATAAACATGGCATTTTACACAATGCTGAAGCAACAGGAGACAGATGTATTCATGATGATTCCTGAGGGTGTTGGAGGACTTCTCCAACAATGAGGGTGCTCACAGGCACCATTCTTCTCCCCCAGCCTCCCAGAATAAGCACAGAAGCACCCACCAGAGGGTGAGGCTGCACAAACACTTGCTACCCAAACAGTTAGCAGTGCACCAGTCCCAAAGGTTCACTGGGGGACTCATCACACCAAACCTGCTGATCTCAGGGCAAACATTCTTAAAACCACAAGGGCACCCTGTCCGACAAGCTGCATGCATAGCTGCCACAGCACGCTGTGCACATCTGCCCTCACCCAGATGTGCATATCCAGGCACCCTCATCTGTCTCACCCAGCCACATGTCCCCAGGCACAGACATGCTCTGTGCATATCCTCAAGCCCCTAGCTTCCACCGCTGGTCCACAGCCCCCAGCCACCAAAGGATATTGGGAAACCCGGCATAGGACTAGTAGCCCTATGCAATTTTGCTAACACTCCTTCCCTGCTCCCAAGTTACCCAGCGGGCATAACACCCCACAGCCGGCCTGTCTGGGTCCCACTAACACCACTGAGAGCAAGCACATCCCACAACAGGCAAACATTCAGTGCAGACACCTGCACTGAAAGGAAAAGTAACCCAGACACAACAGCAGGCTGTGAGAAATACCCATATGATATCCTCCTGAAGGTCCAGGTCCTATAAATGGAGACATGCACTACTGAGGCCTCCAGGACTTCTTCTTCATAACGTCATTAGCTTCAAGATCAGAAGGCACAGCTGACTTTCTTAACACAGACAACTAGAGCCAGAGAGACAGACAAAATGCACACACAGAGATGTGTATCCACAATGAAAGACCTAGTCAAAGCCACAGCCAGAGATCTAAGCCAAAGAGATATAAGTAACATACCTGATACAGAATTTAAAGCAATGATCATAAGGATACTCACTGGAGTTGTGAAATGAGTAGAAGACTGAGACCCCTGAATAGAGATAAGAAATAACACAGTAGACATTGAGGACACAATAAAGGAGAAACACACTTGCTGGAACGAACAGAGGGATGGAATAAGCAGAGGAACAAACTAGTGACCTCAAAGACTGAGTAATGGAAATCAATCACACTGAACCAAAGAGAGAGAACAGAATTCTGCAATGTGAGACGAGACTAAGGAAACTCAGTGACTACAGGAAAGATAATAGTATTTGTATTGTAGGAGTCCCTGTAAAAAGAGAAAAGGGGGTAGAAAATTTATTTGAAGAAATAATAGCTGAAAACGTCCCTAATTGGGGGAGGGACACAAACATCCACATCCCTGAGACTAGAGAACTCCCATCAAAATCAACAAAATCAGGCTGATACCCAGATATTTTAAGCAAACTTGCAAATTACAGTGACAATAAAGAAAAACTCTTAAAAGCAGCAAGACAAAAGAGACCTTAACATAGAAGGGAAGACCCATAAGGCTAGCTACATATTTCTGAACAGCAACTTGGCAAGCCAGAGTGACATCACATATTCAAAGTGATGAATGGAAAAATAAGCAGCCAAGAATACTCTATCCAGCAAGGCTATCATTCAGAATGGTAGGAGACACAGACTTTCCCAAACAAAACTAAAGGTGTTTGTACCACTGAACCAGTCCTGCAAGAAATATTAAGAGGGACTCTTTGAGTGGAAAGGAGAGACCAACAGTGACAGTGTAGAGGTAGAAGACACAAATAAAGTTAAACATGAATATTTCTGTAAAAAAACAGTTAAGGACATCAGAAAAATGGATTTGAAATATAATGACACCTACCGAAAACTTAGAGAGGAAAAATAATGGGTTCTAAGGTAAATCACCATCAACTTATTACAAACTGCTAAATGCAGAAGAGGTTATATAAACACCTAACAGTAACCATATACTAAAACCAATCATAAATATGCTAAGAATAAAGATAAAGAAATCAAATATATCACTAAAGAAAATAAGCAAAACATGAAAGACAGGCAAGAAAGGTTCGGAGAAAATCATTAGAAACCACAAGAAGAAAACAATAATAAAATGACAATACATACATATATATCAATCATTTCTTTGAAGGTAAATGGAATGAATGCTCCAATCTAGAGATGTAGGGTGTAAGAATGACTGAAAAAACAAAAGCGGTAGTAGCAATACTTGTATCAGAAAAAATACACTTGAAAAAAGTACATAACAAGAGACAGAGGAGGACACTATATAACAGTAAAGGGTACAATCCAAAAAGAAGATATAACAACTGTAAATATATCCCACAATTAAGTGGGATTTATTCCCAAGCTGCAAGGGTGGTTCAATATTCGCAAATCAATCAATGTGATACAATATATCAACAGGAGAAAGAATAAGAACCATATGATCGGGGCACCTCGGTGGCTCAATCCTTTAACAGTCCGACATCAGCTCAGGTCATGACCTAATGATTCGTGAGTTCAAGTCCCACAACGGACTCTGTGCTGAAAGCTCAGAGCCAAGAGCCTCCATCGAATTCTGTATCTCCCACTCTCTCTCTGCCCCTCCCCTGATCACACTCTTTCTCTCTCAAAATTAATAAACGTTAAAAGAAAAGAACAATACGATCATTTCAATACATGCAGAAAAAAGTATTTGACACAGTACAACATCCATTCATGATTATAACCCCCTAAAGTAGGTTTACAGGGAACATACATCAATGTAATAGCGGTTATCTATGAAAACCCTGTAGTTATAATCAAACTTAATGGGGAAAATCTGAGAGCTTTTCCTGTAAGGTCAGAAAGAAGAGAAGGATGTTTACTCTTACCACTTTTAATAAACATGGTACTGGAAGTCCAAGCCACAGCCAGCAGATAAACGAAACAAAACGAAAAGAAACAAAACAAAACAAAACAAAATAAAGTAAAATAAAATAAAACTAAAAAAATCCAAATCTGGAAGAAGTGAAACTTGCACACTTTACAGATTACATGACACTATATAGAAAACCCTAAAGAGTCCACCCAATAACTGCTAGAACTGATAAATGAATTCAGCAATGTCACAGGATACAAAATCATTGTAGAGAAATCTGTTACATTTCTAAACAACAATAATGAAGCAGTAGAAAGAGAAATTAAGAAAACAGTCCCATTTACAGTTGTACACCAAATAATAAGATATCTATGAATAAATCTAACCAAAGTGGTGAGCGACCAATACTCTGAAAACTATAAAACAGTGGTGAAAGAAATTCAAGATGACACAAATAAATGGAAGGACATTCCATACTTATGAATCGGAAGCACAAATGTAGTGAAAATGTCTATACTTCCCAAAGCAATTGACACAATTAATGCAATTTCCATCAAAATACCAATAGCATTTTTCACAGAACTAGAACAGCCTTAAAATTTGTATGGAACCAAAAAAGACCCCAATCTTCAGAGTAAACAACCTTTATGTGAAGTGATAATTATGGATGGAATTTTGCCTCTGGATCTTCTGCTCCAAAACACAGTAACTCTGGCCTAAGCATTTGAACAAACATTAGACATATCCCAACCAGGGATCATTCTACAAAATACATTGTACCAACGTTCCCTCAAATCTTTGCAGATTATGAAAAGTATGGAAAAATCTAAAACTCGTCATTGCCAAGTGGAGCCTAAGGAGACAGGATGAGTGTAATGTACCAGCTGGGATGAGTCTGGGGCAGAAGAGGTTAAAACTGAAGCAATCTGAATGCAAATATAACCTTTAGCTAATACTACCATATCTCTTTGGGATATTGATTGTGATCATGTACAAACCCATATGACATCAATAGTCAGAAAACAGTCTGATGTATGTGGAGACTCAGTAATATCTTCCCAATTTTTTTTGGAAACTAGAAACCCATCACAAATGAGAAGATTATTAGTAATCATGGTTTTATGTTTTCAACACATAATATTATATGACTAGTTCTATTATTAGTTACTAGTGATGGCCATGTACCTATTCTTGTTGTTCTTACTATTGTTTAAGTAATAGCATTCATGTTACAGAAAACTGAATGCATGATATACAATTCATAGAAACATCTACTTTACATATTTTAAGATAATAACATATGTATATACCACTGTATTATGTGGTATGTAAATTAAGTGTTTTTCTGATCTTGAATGAGCATGTCATTGAATGGCTTTCCATAAAGGTGATTATCCTAGATAATGAATGATACTCAGATTTTACAGGATGTACTTCACATCATTCTTGAACATTGTCAAAAAAAAAAATGTACACACGGCCAGATGGATAATTGTGACAGGCTCACTTATTGTAAAGAATCCTTGCTTTAATATTTTCATGCATATTTTTAGCAGGAAAACAACAATCAAATATTTCCAAATCAAAGAGATATTCAAAGACTGGAAGAACGATACAGAGTTCAAGGGGTTTCAGAAGGAAAAGATGTGACCATGAAGTGGCAGTCACAGGCAAGCAGCTTTCTCTGGTCCACGTTGACAGGTTTGCATGAGGGGATTTCCATCACAACATGTGATCTGCAAAAGGGTAAGACCCAGAAGTACAAGAGGGAAAGACAATGCTTTAGGGAGAGGTGACTTGGAAAGCGTGCTTCTGTGCCTAAGTGATGGCTCACCAACCTGGCTGGGGGTCCCTGGTTCAAAGACTTCTAAAGGTCAGCAGGGACCTAGAGTCACAAAGATCTTAGTAACATAGATCAAAGTAACTTAGAGCCACAAAGATCTTAGAGCCACAGAGTTGATCTTCTCTATGATTAGGAGATGGTCACAGTTTCACAGGATATGATCATTAGGCTGACAGTAGATGGCTAAAATATTATTTAGGGCTATATTTTTAATAAAAAAAATGGGTGTGTAAAAATATGGGGTTGGAATGTTAAGAAAAATCACAGGCCTACCATGGAGTTACTTACGTTAAGGCCCCATGTCACTAAACCTAATTTCATTCCTGCAGGAATGTAACCTTTAACCAGTCAGCAAAGAATTTCCTAGTCAGTGCTGGAAATTTAACTGATAGATCCCTGCCATTCCCCTCAGGGAGGCAGTCTTGCCTAAATAAGGTATTACATGCCACTAAATTTGTTTTAAGTTTATTTATTTTGAGCGAGAGAGAAAGAGGGCACATGCAAGGGAGGGGCAGGACAAGAGGGAAATAGAGAGTCCCACGACCACGAGGTCATGATCTGATCCAGGATCAAGAGGCAGACACTTAACCAAGCCGTCCAGGCACCCCGAGAATGTGGAGTTTCAAAGGTTAGCAGGCTTGGCTGGGATACAGCCACGAGGGCACTGGCCTACTCCTGAAGAGAAGGCAACAAACAACTTGCAGGCAGATGGCATGGAAACAGTGATCTGTACATCGCCTGGTGCACACAGTGGGGAGATTATACACTCTTCATGGAGAGCATCCCTGAGAGGCATTGTTCACAATCAGGGGACAAAGAGCAGGACAGAGGAGCTGGGTGGTACCATTTTCCTCCTCTTCCCCCCAGCATAAACATAGAGCCATCTGCTAAAAACAAGGTAATTGCTACACTGGCTGCCTAAGCTGCTTACACCAACTCCATGTTCCTGTGCTCTGACAAGACTGGCCTTCTATGTCATTCAAGTTTGCCTCAGTCCTAATGGAGGGCCCCCTTCCCCAGAAGACCAGCAGAAGCCCATGACCACACCACCTCTCTTGACCAGACAGTTCTGCAGGGCTTCATTTCGAGAGGCAGTCATTTCAAGTCTCATTTAACAAGCAGATTGGAGCAGACCTAGATAAAACTCAGCACATTCTTTCCAAGGACCATACATTGCCCATACAACTGGCCTGAAGGATAGTGCAGCCAGAACACAAAACAGTGCATGCAACATACACCACAGACACTCCCTGATGGTTAGGTCCTGGACACTAGATGACCTCCTCTTCATAAAATGATCCAACTCACAGGCAGGTAACATAATGAGCTTTTGTAACACAGAGAAGGCAAATACTCAGCCAAAATGCCAAGACAAGAGGAATGCATCCCAAATGAAATAACAAGATTAGGTCATGGGCAGAGAAATGGAAGGAACACTTTCAAACTCATTCTGTGAGGCCAGCATGGCCTTGAGTCCAAACTGGACAAAGACCCCACTAAAAAGGAAAACTACAGACCAATTTCCCTGATGACCATGGATGCAAAAAATCTCATCAAAAGGTAGCAAACTGGATCCAGCAATACATAAAAAGAATTATTCAGCACAATGAGGTGGATTTATTCCTGGGATGCACAACCGATTCAATATCTGCAAATCAACTGATGTGATACATCACATTGATAAAAGAAAGGATAACAACCACATGATCCTCTCAATAGATGCAGAATAAACGTTTGACAAATTGCAGCAGCATCCTTTCTTGATGAAAAAAAAAAAAACACTCATGAAAGGAGGGATAGAAAGATTGTGCATCAACATGAGAATGTCCAGATACGAAAGTCCCACAGCTAATATCATCTTCAATGGGGAAAAACTGAGAGCTTTCTCCCTAAGGTCAGGAACACGACAGGGATGTCCACTCTCAGCACTGTTATTCACCATACTGTTGGAAGTCCTAGCCTCAGAAATCAGACAACAAAAAGAAATACAAGGTGTCCAAGTTGGCAAGGAGGGGTCAAACTTTTCCTCCTCACAGACATGATACTCTCCGTGGAAAATCCAAATGACTCCACCAAAAAAACTTCTAGGACTGATACAGGAATTCATGAAAGTCTCAGAATATAAAATCAATATACAGAAATTGATTGCATTTCTATACACCAATAATGAATCAACAGAAAGAGAAAGCAAGGAATTTATCTCATTTAAACTGCACTGAAAACCATAAAATTCCCAGGGATAAACCTAACCAAAGAGGTAAAAGATCAGGACACTTAAAACAATAGAGGGGCGCCTGGGTGTCTCAGTCGGTTAAGTACTGACTTCTGTTCTGGACATGATCCCATATTTGTGGGTTTGAGTCCCACGACGGGCTCTGTGCTGACAGCTCGGAGCCTGGAACCTGCTTCAGATTTTGTGTCTCCCTCTCTCTCTCTCTGCCCCTCCCCTGCTCACGTGCTCTTGCTCCCTCGCTCACTCTCTCAAAATAAATAAACATTAAAAAAATAAAAGAACAAACCATACAACGTCTATGAAAGAACTTGAAAACAACACAAAGAAATGGAAAAACATTCCATGCTCATGGATTACAAGAACAAATATTGTTAAAATGTCAATACTACCCAAAGCAATCAACAAATTCAATGCAATTCCTATCAAAATAACACCAGCATTCTTCACAGAGCTAGAACCAACAATCCTAAAATTTGTATGGAACCAGAAAAGACCCCAAGGAGCCAAAGTAATGTTGAAAAAGAAAAAACAAAGCTGGAGACATTACAATTCTGGACTTTATGGTGCATCAGAAAGCCACAATCATCAAGACAGTATGGTACGGGCACAAAAATGGACACATAGATCAAAGTAACAGAATAGGGAACGCAGAAATGGACCCTCAAACATATGACTGAGTAATCTTTGACAAAGCAGGAAAGAATATCCAGAGGAAAAAAAGAGTCTCTTCAGCAAATGGTACTGGGAAAACTGGACAGTGAGAAGAATGAACCTGGACTATGTTCTTAAACCTCTGGGTCTCTCCCTGTCTCTCTCTCTCTCTGACTCTCTCTCTGTCTCTCTCACACACACACACCTCAAAATGGATGAAAGATCTAAGTGTAAGACAGGAGACCATCAAAATCCTAGAGGAGAAAAGAGGCAACCTACCTCTTTGATCCTGACTGCAGCAACATCTTGCTTGTCAAGTCTCCAGAAACAAGGGCAAAAAAACCAAAATGAACTATTGGGACCTCAAGATAAAAAGCTTCTGCACAGCAGAGGACACAATCAACAAAACTAAAAGGAAACTGAATGGAATGGGAGAAGATATTTGCAGGTGACATATCAGATAAAGGGTCAGTATCCAAAATTTATAAAGAACTTATCACACTCAACATCCAAAAACCAAATAACCCAGTGAAGAAATGGGCAAAAGACATGAAGAGACACTTTAACAAAGATGACATCCAGATTGATCACACATGAAAATATGCTCAACCTCGCTCATCATAAGTGAAATACAAATCAAAACCACAATGAGATATCCCCTCACACCTGTTCAGAATGGCTAAAATTAACATCTCAGGAAACAACAGATGTTGGCAAGGATGCAGAGAAAGGGAATGGTTTTGCAATGCTGGTGGGAATGCAAAGTGGTGTAGCCACTCTGGAAAATAGTATGGAGATTCGTTACAAAAAACAAAAATAGAACTACACTAGGACCCAGCAATTGCACTACTAGGTATTTATCCAAAGGATACACTAACGCTGACTCGAAGTGGCACATGCACTCCAATGTTTATAGCAGCATTATCAACAATAGCTAAATTATGCAAAGAGCCCAAATGAACGTTGACAGATGAATGGATAAAGAACATGTTGTATAATCATACGATGGAATATTACTCGGTGATCCAAAAGAATGAAATCTTGCTCTTTGCAACAACGTGGATGGAACCGGACTTTATTATGCTAAGCAAAATATGTCAGACAAAGACACACATCCTATGATTTCTCTCATCTGTGGAATTTAATACAACTGATGAACATAGTGAAAGGAAAGCAAAAATAAGATACAAACAGAGAGGGAGTCAAATGATAAGAGACTGTTAAATAGAGGGAAGAAGCTCAGGGTTCCAGGAGGGTTGCTGAATAGGGGTATGGGCTAAATGGGTGATGGGCACTGGGGGGGGGGCACTTGGGATGAGTACTGGGTATATTTTGTAATTGATGGATCACTAAATTCACTAAATTCTAATCCTGAAACTGTATTCCACTATAAGGTAACTAACTTGGGCTTAAATTTTAAAAAAAGAAGAAATATTAAAAATAAGTAAAGAAATGTACTACCAGTCAAAAGAAAAGTATATTTAAATCAGACTCTTTGAGTGGAAATGAAAGACCAAAAGTGTTACAGACAAGAAAGGATCAGAGAAAACATCAAGAAACAATGGCAAAACAACTAGTAGAATGGTGCTAAATATATACCTATCAATACTCTGAATGTAAATCGACTAAATTCTCCAATCAAAAGAAAAGGATAGGGTGTCAGATGGACAAAAAAAAAAATCAAACAAAAACAAAACAATGCCTATCTAGATGCTGCCTACAAAGACTTATTTAGACTTAAGTCACCTGCAGATTTAAATTGAGGGAATGAAAATACATTTATCTTGTCAATAATGTCAAAAGAAAGCCAGTAGCAACACTTATATTAGGCAAAATAAACTTTAAAACTGAGAATGTAGTTTGGTACCCTTTGGGTCAATACCTAGTAGTAAAACTGCATGCACCCAATATTTATAGCAGCATTATCAACAGTAGCCAAACTATGGAGAAAGCCCAAGTATTCATCAATTGATGAAGGTATAAAGAAGTTGTGGGGTGTGTGTGTGTGTGTGCACGTATATGCATATGTACATATGTGTATGCTTATATATACATACATCTATACATATGTGTATACAATGAAATATAACTCAGCTTCAAAAAGAATGAAATCCTGCCACTTGCAACGATGTGGATGGAGCTAGAATGTATTATGCTAAGTGAAATATGTCAATCAGAGAAAGACAAATATATGATTTCACTCATGTGGTATTTAAGAAACAAACCAGATGAAAACTAGGGAAGGGGACAGGAAAAGAGAAGAGTGGTAACAAATCAAATGAGTCTCTTAACTGTAGAGAAAAAAAGTGAAGGTTGATGGAGGGAGATGGGTGGGCGCTGGGCTAGATGGCGGATGAGTATTAAGGAGAGCACTTGTTGTGATAAGCACTGGGTGTTATATGTAAGGGATGAATCACTGAATTCTACTCCCGAAACAGAGAATGCACTATATGTCAAATAAGACTTAAATTAAAAAAAAAAATAAAGCTGTAACAAGAGATGAAGATGGACTCTATCTCATACTAAAGGGAACAACGAAACAAAAAGATCCAATGATTATAAATTTTGATGCACCCAACATGCAATCACCAAGTATACAAAACATTTAACAACAACCATAAAGGAACTCATTTATAATAATATAATGATAGTAGAGGACTTTAACACATCACTCACATCAATGGACAGATCCTGTAAACAGAAAATCAACAAGGAAACAATGGCTTTGAATCTCACACTGGACCAGATGGGTTTAACAGGTATATTCAGAACACTCCATACTAAAATGGCAGAGTACACATTCTTTTCAAGCGCACATGGGGCATTCTCCAGAATTGATCACATTCTAGGTCACAAATCAGGCCTCAAGAGGTACCCAAAGACAGAGATCAGACCAAGCATCTTTTCTGACCACAAAGCTAGGAAACTTGAAGTTAAACACACACACACACACACACACACACACACACACACACACACACACACACAAAGGGGGAAAGGCCACAAATAAAGTGAGGTTAAATAACATGCTACTAAATGAATGGGTCAAACAGGAAATCAATGAGAAAATACATTGAAACAAATGAAAATGAAAATACACTGGTAAAAACCTTTGGAATGCAGCAAAAGCAGTCTAAGTTGGAAGTTTATAGCAATGCAAGCCTACCTTAAAGAGCAAGGAAAATCTCAAACAATCCTAACTTACAACTAAAGGAATGAGAAGAAGAACAACAGAAGGAAGGAAATAATAGAGATTAAGGTAGAAATAAGGGATATAGAAACCAAAAAGACACTAGACCAAATCAATGAAACCAGGGGCTGGTTCTTTGAAAACAGCAATCAACATGAAAACCTCCTAGGCAGACTTTTCACAAAGAAGAGAGAAAGGACTGAAATAAATAAAATCACAAATAAGAAAGGAGAAATAAGAGCCAATACCACAAAAATACAGTTAGAAGATAATATGAAAAACTATATGCAACAAATTGGACACTCTGAGAAAAACGGACAAATTCCTAGAAACACACAAACTACCACAACTGAAACAGGAAGATATTCATCTTAGGAGGCCATCATTACCCTGATACTAAAACCAGAGGAAGCCTCCAGTAAAACCGAAAACTGCAGTGGCGCCTGTGTGGCTCGTTTGATTTCTGTCCAACTCTTAATTTAGGATTAGGACATTATCTTGTGTTGCGTGGGTTCGAGGCCCACATTGGACCCTGCGTTGACAGTGTGGAGCATGGCCAGGATTCTCTCTCTCCCTGTCTCTCTGACCCTCCCTCAATTTTATGTACTCTATGTCTCTAAGTAAATAAATATTTTAAATATGTTAAAAATTTTTAAATAAAACTGCGGACCAATAGCCTGATGAGTATGTATGCAGAAGTTCTCATTAAAATAACTTCAAATTAAAGTCAACAATACATTAATAAATTCATTTATCATAATCAAGTGGGATATATTCCTGGGTTGCAAGGGTGGTTCCACATTCACAGATCAATCAACATGATGCACCACAGCAATAGAAGAAAGGATAAGAACAATATGATGCTTTCAACAGATGCAGGAAAACCATTTGACAAAATGTCACATCTATTCATGATAAAAACCCTCAGCAAAGTAGATTTGGAGTTAATCTACCTGCACATATAAAGGTCCTCTAGGAAAAACCCACAGCTAATCTGATCTTCAATGGGGAAAAATTGGAAGTTTTTCCTCCAAGGTCAGGGACAAGACAGGGATGACCCGTCTCACCACTGTTATTCCACATAATACAGGAAGTCCTAGCTACAGCAATCAGACAACAAAAAGAAATGAGAGGCATCCAAATCGCCAAGGAAGAAGTAGAACTTTCGCTGTTTGGAACTGACATGATGCTCTCTATAAAAAACATGAAAGGCTCCCATAAAAATTGCTAGAGTTGATATATGAATTTGAACAAATCACAATATACAGAAATCAATGTACATAAATCTATTGCATTTCTGTAGACGAATAATGAATTAATAGAGAAAGTAAGGGATCAATCCCATTGACGGGTGTACCAAATACCCCAAGATATCTGGAATAAACCTAACCAAAAAGTTGAAAGACCTGTACTCTAAAGGCTATGAAACACTGATGAAAGAAATGGAAGAGAACATAAAGAAAAGGAAATACATTTCAGGTTTATGGATGGGAAGCACAAAATACTGTTAAAATGTCTACACTCCTCAAAACAATCTACACATGTAATGAAATCCCTATCACACTAATAAAAACATTTCTCACAGAACTAGAATAATCCCAAAATTTGTATGGAACGACAAAGACCCCAAACATCAAAAACAAACTTGAAGAAGAAAAGCAAAGCTGGAGACATCACAATTCCAGACTTTAGGTTATATTGCAAAGCTGTACTGAACAGAACAGTATGATACTGGCAAAAACAACATCATCATCAACAACAACAACAAAACACAGATGCAGAGATAAACAGAACAGAAACCCAGAAATTAACTCACACCTATATGGTCAATTAATTCTCAACAAAGCCGGAAAGTATATCCAAAGCAAAAAAAAAAAAAAAAAAAAAAGATAGTCTTGGGACACATGGGTGGCTCCAAAACGTGTGATTGTGGATTCAGCTCAGTTCATGATATCAGGGCAGTGCAGAGCATGTGTGGGATTCTCTTTCCCCATTTCTCTCTGGCCCTCTTCTGCATGCTCTCTCTCTCTCTCTCAAAAATAAATACATGAACTTAAAAAAAGTCTCCTCAACATATGGTTTTGGAAAAACTAGACAGCAAACTGCAAAACAAAACAAGACCAGCAACAGACCACTTTCTTACAACATACACAAAAATAAATCCAACATGGATAAAGACCTATGTGTGAAACCTGAAATCATAAAAATCCCAGAGGCTAACTAACACAGGCAGTATCTTTTTTGACATTGGCTGTACAAACGTCTTTGTAGATGTATCTCCTGAGGTAAGGGAAACACAAGCAAGAAAAATGGGGCTTTGTAAAAATAAAAACCTTATGTCACCAAGGAAATAATCAACAAAACTAAAACACCATCAGAATACTATTTACAAACGACGTCTGATTAAGGGTTAGTGTCCAAAACATATGAAGTTATACAGCACCCAAACAAGGAGAAATCCGATTGAAAATGGGCAGAAGACATGAATGGACATTTTCCCAAGGAAGACATACACATGGCCAAGAGACATGAAAAGATGCTCTACAATACTGATCTTCAGGAAAATGCAATTCAAAAGTATAATGAGATAACACATGACATCTGTCAGAATGACTAAAATCAATGAAGGATGAAACAGCAGGTGTTGCCAAGGATGTGGGGAAAGAGAAACCCTGTTGCACTGTGGGTAGGAATGCAAACTGGTGCAGCCTTTCTGGAAAACATCATGGAGATCCGTCAAAAGAAAAAAAAAACCCTGGAAATAAAACTACCTTATGATCCAGCAATTTCATTACGAGGTATTTACACAAAGGATACAAAAATAATTCTTCAAAGGGGTACATGAACCATGATGTTTACAGCAGCATTTTCTACAACAGCCAAATTACAGAAACTGCCCAAGCATCCATCAACTGATGAATAAATTGAGATGTAGTATATGGAATGTAATATTATTTAGCCATAAAAACATGAAATCTTGTCATTTGCCATGAGGTGCATGGAGACAGAGAATGTTATGCTGGGTGAAATAAGCCTGTCAGAGGAAGACAAATACCAGATGATTTCACTAACACATGTAAATAAAACAAAACAAAGGGGGGGGGGAGGAAAGGAGACAGTGACAAACAGACTCTTAACTAGGAAACAAACTGAGGGCTTCCACAGCAAGGTGGGGAATGGGTGAAACAGCTGATGGGGATTAAGAAGTGCACCTGATATGGGCACTGGGTGACGTGTGGAAGTGTTGCTCTAAATTGTACACCTGAAACTAATATTACACTGCGTCTTTGCTCACTGGAATTTAAAAGATAACATAAGGTTAATGACAGGTACCTCCAGGTTTTCTGTAGTTTTCAATCACTTCACTAGGTTGGAAAAATAACCATGAAAATTTTTAAAAAGCATGTATGATGTGGGGGACAGTTTGTCCCCTTACCTCGGTCTCTGGTTCCAGCAGGACTCGGAAAGTGGGTCCCAGCTCATTGTTCTAGAAGGTCCTGAGACGAACATTTCATGTATTCACGTCCTAACGGAATTCAGCTCCCGTGCTTCTGAATTTCTGTCAGGGTTTCTTCCCGGAAACAAGCCTGAATCTTGAACAAACCATTGACTGCATCTATGAGGTGGTGTTGTGGGACCCCACAATCCATGAGTCCTTTAGTAAAATACGTCTTGTTCAAATACTGTCCTGGAAGGGGAGGAATGAAACACGGGAACAGCCCAGAAATTGCAAGTACCTGTGCAGCTCAGTAACCAGCTTGCCCAGGGAAGCCACCCAGCGCCCCCTCCTCAGCACTCAGTACAACAAGGCAGCTTCTCTCTGGCGACTCGGGAGATGACAAGATGCTGCAAAGCTCCCAAGGTCTCCCCTGGGGTGGGCGACAGAATGCACTGGAAACGGAGCTCTGCTCTCTGATCTGAGGCAGCAGCAGAGGCCCTGTGTCCTCTGGGAGCAACAGAAACTCTTCCTGCTCTGAGGTGCCCTGGGTGAGAAAAGCCGATGGTGCATCCTCTGCTGGCCATCACTGCCTAGGCAGAGCAACCCGCCCCTCCGGGTCTGTGGTACTCGAGCTCTCTCTGCTGGCCACCATGGGAATTCCTGCAATGTTGAAGGCCCTGGTCGCTCCGCTCAGAGACCAAAGGTGCTCTGGGCAACTAAGCCTGTTCTCCACACTGGGAAGGGTCTTAGTGATAGGGCCTAGGACACAAAGAAATCTTTTCCTTCTCCTTTCTTTTGAGTGAAGAATGAAACCAAATTTATTAATATAATGGCATCACTTGTAATGTTTTAAGCAATGTTCACAGAAAAATAGACCGCCAATTTACACATGCTGAATAAGAGGTAATTGTGTTTACCACCGAAGTGTTTAGATTAGATAAAGGATTGACACCTTTGCGAGAGAGATACCAGCTTCCAGCTATGAAATAAATGAGTCCTAGGGATACAAGGGATAGCCAAAGGAATAGAGTCAATCCTGTAATAATACTGATAGCTACACTTGTGCTGAAGTACAACATAATTTATAGACACTTCTCTAAAGAAGACATCCAGATGGCCAACCGACACATGAAAAAATGCTCAACTTCACTCATCATCAGGGAAATACAAAGCAAAACCACAACGAGATACCACCTTACACCTGTAAGAATGGCTAACGTTAACAACTCAGGCAACAACAGATTTTGGCGAGGATGCGGAGAAAGAAGATCTCTTTTGCTTTGTTGGTGGGAATGCAAGCTGGTGCATCCACTCTGGAAAACAATGTAGAGGTTCTTCAAAAAACTAAAATAAAACTACCCTACGACCCAGCAATCTCACTACTAGGCATTTATCCACGGGATAGAGGTGTGCTGTTTCAAAGGGACACATGCACCCCCATGTTTATAGGAGCACTATCAACAATAGCCAAAGTATGGAAAGAGCCCAAATGTGCATTGATGGATGAATGGATAAAGAAGAGGTGGTATATATACCACCTCTTCTTTAATACCACCTCTTCTTTATACACACACACATACAGACACACACACACATAATGGAGTATTGCTCGGCAATCATGAAGAATGAAATTTTGTCATTTGCAACTACGTGGATGGAACTTCAGGGTATTATGTTAAGTGACATTAGTCAGAGAAAGACAAAAATCATATGACTTCACGCATGAGGATTTTAAGAGACGAAACAAACATAAGGGAAGAGAAACAAAAATAATATAAAAACATGGAGAGAAACAAAACAGAAGAGACTCATAAGTATGGAGAACAAACTGAGGGTTACTGGAGGGGTTGTGGAAGTGGGGGATGGACTAAATGGGTAAGGGGCACTAAGGAATCTATTCCTGAAATCATTGTTGCCCTATATGCTAACTAATTTGGATGAAAATTTTTAAAAAATAAAACAATAAAATTAAAAAAAAGCAGCTTCTGCAGGGTCCCTAGAAGAGACATATCTTAGGTCTTCAGAGCCTGCTGGCTCCATGGCTATGAACCTTGCTGGGTTTCATAGCTAGATGTTTTGGGAGGTTATCATTTGGGGACAGGTCTTAAAAGTCAGGGTGCCCAATGTTGGACATGAACCCTTGGCTCCTCAGGGAGAAGCTCTGGGTTCTCCATCCCCTCCTGACTGTGGGTCTAGGTGCTGGGGGTGTGGGTTATGGTGAGATTGTCTCAGTCTTTCCTACCCCTTCCATGTGTTTTATTTGTCTTCTGCCCACTAATTTTTAGGGTTTTTTTTCAGAAGAAAATTTTCCATATACAGCTGTAGATTGGTGTGTCCATGGGTGGAAGTGACTTTAGGATTTTCCTATGTCACCATCTTGAACCCAAACTCCTAAAATATACTGTAATTATACCCCTTCAGTGTTGCTTTGGTATGATGTGATATTAACTGAACGTCATCTTGCAATAGATGAGGATGCTGATTTATGTTCTTCAACATTTACCATGGCAAGGAGTTTCCCCTTCACACATAACACTCCTCGGGTGGTTGTGACCTTGTTTCTTGTGACTGTGCGAAGGCACCTGGATGCTTTCCTTCTTATCTTTCTTCATGGGGGCTGTGAAGAAAAGGCAGAAGAATACAATATGTTTTTCTTGTCACCATCACTCAGCTATTGGCTTTTCTCTAGGAAAAGAGATTTAACAAACAGCAAATGTTATTTAGGAGGATTCCTTTCCTGACATTTTTATAAGAAAATAGCAAGTTAGTTAAATTTGCCTCCCTCCAGATGTGACTGAAAGATCCTTATTCATTTCAGTCCACTTTTTGATTAACAGGGTGTCGAAGAGGTAATCATATTTCTTTCTGTCTTTTAAAGACACCTGGTGATACATTTTTTTGTGCTAAAGTGGGAAAATCACACAGGAATAAATTTTTATTGCAAGAAGAATAAATTTGGAACTTGGTGGAAGAATTTAACTTTCAAATGCTTGAAATTATTGTGCAAAATAGAACCTATGGGTCCAAATGAGATATGTCACTGGTAAAGTAAATAGGTGATCTTCATTCATATAAGCAAATCAATATTATTATAGGTGGTAATACAATTTATTTGACAGTTAATGTGTTTTCTTTCCCTCGCTTTTATGTGAAATTGAATGACTTCCAGATACTTGATTAAATCATACCTTGCTTGGGATCTCATCTTGCCAGATAACTTAAGAATATCAATGCCAAAAAATAATCAATGCCTTTGATGTGAGGCATATTTAAAAATTACAGAATCAATCCTTATGACCCTTGAAAGATATTGTATTTGTTTATGTAATATATTGAGATCGCTTACTTCTAAATATTAGCTGCAAGATGGACTATATATATATATATATATATATATATATATATAAAATCACTCTTAGTTAAAGGAAAATGCAGAAGAGCACTGTTTTAGTGTATTTCATAATTGGGAAGCATTTTGTAGATCGCACATCAAATGAGTTATTAAGAACTCAACACTCTAGTTCCATGTTACATTTAGATAAACTGGGTGGATATGTCCATATAAATTGAATAAATTTGAAAGAAAAAATTGTAAATGAATTCAGTTGAATTTTTTCAAGAGCATGTTTGCACTCAAAGCTTCCTAGAAGGCTTACTTTAGTGAACAGGTAAGTTCAGGAAACAACCGACTTCAGGTACTATTTTTGCGCTGTTTACACACGTGCACACAGGTCAGTGAGGGCTGTTAAAGCCGTGTTTCAGTTTCAACAAGGACTAGGAGCCTCCTATTGACCAGTTGGGCTCATCTGGAGAAAAAATGATTCCAACTGGTCAGTAGGAGGCTTATGGAAGAAAATGAGAATCGATCAGACCACATTCACTAAGACTCCTCATACTCATCAGCGCTCACCTGTTTCTGCTAAAAAACAACATACAGGTGTTTACATGTGATGAGGCAAAAGCGTTTGCTTCTGAAGTGAATATTATTTTTGCCAAAGATTTATATAAAGTGACTACTCTTTATTTTTCAAGAGTTAAGTTTAAACAAAGCAAAGAACAATTTTATTTAAGTAAAATTGAGTTTAGGAATAGCAGAGGAATTGAAATTTAGGACATGCAAGCTGTGGTGAACCATAAGCCAGTCCAAAGAGACAAAAGGAAGGTCAGGTTTACTAGGTTTTAGGAGGAAATTGGGGAAGATTTCTTTGAACAAAACTTAATTGGAGAACACGAGTTCAGGGTCGTGGTGGTTTCTTACCACCTGCAAGCAGTGATTAGTGTGTTGTTGCTGGGAAGGAAGGGATCTTCCTCCTTTTCTTTAAAACAGGAGATAGGGGACTCTTGGGCAGCTCAGTTGGTTGAGAATCTAGCTCTTGATTTTGGCTCAGGTCATGATCCCAGAGTTGTGGGATCAAGCCCCACCCTGAGCATGGAACCTGCTTGGGATTCTCTCTCTCTCCCTATACCCCTCTCCCTTATTCATGCTTTCTTGCTCTCTCTCTCTCTCTCTCTCAAAATAAAAATGAAAACAAAACAAAACGAGATAAAATTCTTACGTGAAAAAAAAATGTCTTCCCTTGTCAAAATAATTCTTATTTTCCTTTTCTAGTGCTAGTGATGCAGGCTACAGGAGTGGTTTGTGCATGAGAGCTGCCTCCAGGCATTCTTGACTACATTTTATTTATTTTTTATTACTTTTTAAATGTTTATTTATTTTTGAGAGAGACAGAGACAGACAGAGTGCAAGTGGGGGAGGAACAGAGAGAGAGAGGGAGACATAGAATCTGAAGCAGGTTCCAGGGTCTGAGCTGTCAGCAAAGACCCCCACATGGGGCTCAATCCCATGAAAGATGAGATCATGACCTGAATAAGGTAGAATGCTTAACCAACTGAGCCATCCAGGTGCCCCCCACTGCATTTCAAATGATATTTCCTTTCTTTATCTTCGCACAATTTTCTTCATAAACTCTTTCTCCCCGTAGACAAGAAAATTAAAAGATCAGCTGCCACGTGAATTACAATCAATTTTAAGTTGGTTAAATCAAGCTTGATGCATGTTGATTGTATACCTGTTAGTTAAACTCTGATGGAAGATAATTTGTTACACTAAGGGGCCTTTAGTTCCATCTTTTGGCATCAGTTGCTTCCTGGTGGAATGCTTCATTCTGACACTTTTTCTCATCGCTACTCTGCCAGTACACTCTGGAGCTCCAAGTAAAAATTTTCCCGACACAATCTAGATTGAAGATTATTGAAAGATATATTTACTTTTCTACATGAACTCTGTCTGGTTCCATAAAGAGTATTTATCTTTAAAATGAAAAAAAAAAAACATGGACACCTTTTTTTAAGTGACACAAACAAGTACTCTCCATGTAAACCTACAACATAATGGAGTTTATACAAAGAAAGCTGACATGAACTCAGTTTGGAGTATTTTGTTATAGCACTCCTTTTGGAAAACCTGCTATTGATCTGTTGTGCAACAATGACATATAGAATTCACACTGAAACACATTCAGCAAAATGGCATGCCCAAGGCATATGTTTTCACTGGGTCAGATGACTTGGCCATAAGAATGCACTTAAAAATGAGGGGTGTGGGTGTGTGTATACATGTATGCACGTGTGTGCATGTGCATACATGTGTGGGTGTGTATACATGTTAATACATATGCATACATGTGTATGTGCATGCATGTTTTTATGTGGGGGTGAACATACATGAGTATGCATGTGCATATGCGTGTACATGCGGGAGAGTGAGTGTGTATATGTGTTTGTGTGTATGTGTATAATGAGAGAGAAGGAAGAATTGCTGGAAGGATCAGCCCTCTACCCTCAGATGCTGGTGAACCTGGCTCCACCAAGGAAAGACAACTGAGAGAATCTTTTTTGTTTTGTCCCCTGCAATCCCTTTATTTTTATTTTTCTAGACAGTGCATCCTCCTTTGCCCTCCCCCCCTAGTCCAGACCTCTTGATACCAAGGGCAAAGTTTGTCAGTCAGTCCTAAAAGGCACCCTTCACAAAATTCTTGCCTGCTTTATCTCCAACTTTGTGTCTACTTTGGGTCTTGTTGTGTACTCAGCTTTTCATTGATGGTGAAGTGTGGCATGGGGCCATTCAGACGTGTTATATGTCAGGTGGTCTTCACTAAGAGCTCTGGAGGAGCCACTGGAGACACAGACTTAGGAACCTGATAGGAATCAACACGCAGGAGCCATTTTGTTGTCTGTGTACGAATCTCCTTTCACCCATGCCCATCTAGACCTTGGGACTCACATGCAGGGGGAGTTGGTTTTGTAGGGAAAACTGATCATCAGAATCACTGGGAGTTTTAAAAAATTCTTGGGCCTCATCAAAATCATATTCAGAGCTTCATATTCAGAGGCTGCAAGGTGGAGCATGGAGCCTGTGCTTTGAAAATGTAACCAGGAATTTCTGATGACTAGTTAGGTCTTGATTCACTAACTCAAAGTCTTGGAGATCTGTCATCCTTGAACTTTTTCATATTCCAGAAACACATTGTGTCTGCTGGGAGTAAAGTACAACCAAATGAGTAAAATCCCAGTATAAGGATTTAAAACTGTAGAAAATGGTTAGCTATCAATTTGGGTTGTCTTCAAAATTTTTGTCTTAAATTGCTTGACAAAGTGTAAATGCTTGGAAATGTGTACATTAATGTATGGTTGCCTAAGTGCAATATCCAACCTGGTAGAAACGCACCCCAGTTATTGTACATGGTCATGTCGCACAATCAGGGAAATGACCATGGCTGTCAAGCATTGGTGTTCATACCATTGTTGGAGCCAGATATACATTCCCTGGTCTTGCTTATGTCAGGGGTGGTGGCCCAGGAATGGTTCTGGGGTCCTATGTCTTACCCTGGCCCTGAGCTATGCTTTCAGGAGCCAGCTCTCAGGAGTATTTATACCACTGGGAGAGAATTAGACATTTCCTTTTTAAAAATATTTTTAAGTGTATTTATTTATTTTGAAAGGCAGCAAGCATGAGTGGGGGAGGAGTGGAGAGAGAGGAAGAGAGAGAATCCCAAGCAGGCTCCATGCTGTCAGCACAGAGCCCGACATGGGGCTCAAACTCACAAACCACGAGGTCATGACCTGAGCTGAAATCAAGAGTCAGATGCTTAACTGACAGATTCACTCAGATGCCCTAAGAATCAGACATTTCTAAAATGGTTTTTCCTTTTTTGTCGTTGTTGAGAAAAGTGAAGCTGTTCACTTTCTCATGTAAGTTTCAGTGGCATCACATTGAGATGTTTCTTTTTCTGTTTCTCTTGATCAGAGAATAAACTGTCAAGGGAGCATGTACAACATTATGCTGTGATGGGCAGTTGAGTGTTTAAGAGCCAGATTATCGAGCTGACTGCAGACTGTCTGGACTCAGTTCTGGCTCAGCCACTGATTGCTGAGACACTGACCTATTGTCCAAATTGGGTCATTTGTCCCATAATATTCTTCACATTTCTAGATTTGGCTGATTGAGTCTTCATGGCATTTTTCAGCTAGACCTCTATATTTTCCATAACCTTGTAGTTAGATCTAGAAGTTTAACTTTTAGGAACACAATTTTTCATATTATTCCATTCTTAAAGTTCAATCACAGTATTTATGCTTGTATTCAAAATATGATAACAAGATTGCATCATCAAATTTATAGCTTAAGCTCAAGTACACCTAACTAATTTAGGGTGCAGTCTGGTGACAAAATGAGATTCTCCCCACAAGATGGCATTTAATTGGAAGTCTCAAGTTTCTCCCAAGAAAGATGTCCTTACATGGAATCTCTCACCAATTAATTTATTTAAGTATTTGTTTGAAGTGGAAGTAAATCACAGGAATTTTTTAACTATGATAAAGACAAGATGACTCCATAACACAGTAGAAAAAAATGTATTTTGGGGAGAACAACTATC